>NW_007577931.1:314567-463760 GCF_000690725.1 Stegastes partitus
CACCCAGAAACTGCTTGGGGTTCGGAGGGTACAACATTTTCCCCTTAACTTTTAACACCTGTTGTGCTAAAATACATAAAATCAATACACAGAAAAAGAACAAGTGTGTCGAAAGGCGTTAAGCCTCTCGTGCCTGGTTCAGCCGAGCCCACATGACATGGACCTCACTGTCGGGCTGATGATAAATCAATAAAACTAAATGTAAGTTGGATTTCATAGTGTATAGAACAAGATGACAGAAATGCCAGCAGCTCTGGGAGAATGCACTCAGACACAACCAGGCTTTGCGATGAACATTAATGTTAGTGTGGCAATACAGCCGGCTCGAAACGGCAGCGTTAACGTGCTCATTTAGCTGTCACAATGTTTACTGCCTTGGTTTTGCGTGTTAGCACACTATCATTTTTCAAATAGCATGAAAAACAAAGCACAGTGACCATAGTTATAGCTTGGTTTTATATAATTCCTTTCAAGGAACTCAAGGACAGGAGGGAGTTCAGAAGGTGAGATTTGAAGTGTAGCTGGAGCCAATGGAATATTACTGGGTTTATTTATGACATTTCATAGGAGACTGTGCATGTTAATTAAAAACAGGGGTGCACAAGTTTGGATTTTTGCCTTTTTCCAATTGTTTTTTTTTTTTTTTTAACCAATTCATCTTGGAGGAATGCCAACACAAATACATGCACATTTCTCCACCTAATTTCAGAAAATTTCAGGTCTCTGCTGTAGTGGAATTAACATATTATTATGCCTACTGTTCCTGTGATGGGCCACTGGCAGGTGCAGGCATTAAATATGATGCTTCGAATAAAAAAAAAAAGAAAAACTACTTCAACTCTTGCATGTAACGATTGCAATATTAGTTTTATGTTACATTTTTAAACAAAACTTAAAACCTTTCATCTGACAGGTGTTATCTGACTGTCAGTTTGGGCTGATTTGATGTTGAAATATTTCATCAGCCGATATCAGTAATCATCCATCCATCTATTATCTATACACCGCTTCATCCTCAGTAGGGTTGCGGTGGGCTGGAGTCTATCCCAGCTGACTTAGGGTGAAGGCAGGAGACACCCTGGACAGGTCACCAGTCTATCACAGGGCTACACTTAGAGACAGACAACCAAGCACACTCACATTCACACCTACGGACAATTTAGAATCGCCAATTAACCTCAACATGTTTTTAGACTGTGTGGGAAGAACCCGTAGAACCCGGAGAGAACCCGCGCAGCACGTGGAGAACATGCAAACTCCATGCAGAAAGATCCCGGGTGTCCTCACCGGGACGTGAACTGGGGATCTTCTAGCTGCGAGGTGACGGTGCTAACCACCGAGACACGTTGCAGCCCTGATAGCATCAAGTATTCCTAAATCGTAGCGAATAAAAAGTGACGTAAGGAGTCATGAAAGTGATCACAATTCCTTCAGAGGGGAACGCACATGCCTGTACCACATTTCATGTCAATCCATCCAGTAACTGTCGCAGATGCTTCACACAAAACCACTACAATCAACCTTCTGGTGGAGCTAAAGGAAAGCACCAGCAGACTTGATCCTCTGGACATCACAAGCGTCTGTAATAAATGTCAAACCATTTGATAATTGTTAAGATATTTCCATCTGGACCACAGTGCTGAACTGACCAACCAAGCAACAGACAGTTGAGTCCATAGTGTCGTGTCACTAGCGTGGCTTCATCCAGTCCCCATTAAAAACAACAGCTATTTCCCTTGATTAAATAAATTATTCAAAACAAATGAAAATTGAAGTGAAAGTGAAAAGCATTTGGAGGTGTAACAACAAAGCCAGGATTAATTCTATTTTTTCCTTTTTTTCCAAATTACATGCTTCTTCTAAATTAAAAACAAGGACCAGATGGTTTTGGCTTGTGGCTGGAAGCTTGCTCTTTCTAATCAGTGCTGAAAGTTGGATGCTGGGCCACTCCCTGTTGCGTGGTTAATTACACCGTGATACAAAAGACTGAGACCTGCTGGTGACACGAGGAAGAGAGGGAGGAGGAGGAGGAGGAGGAGGAGGAGAAAGGGAGGCAGTAATAACGGTTGCTGTAAAGCCATCAAAGCTCCAGTAAATGTTGACTGAGTGTCCTTGAGATCATGGTGGAAGAGAGCGGAGTGTGCCTCTTTGTGTGTTCACGACAAACTGTGTGAGCTCATGTGGGCATACGTATATGAGACAACATGTGCGCTTGACTTTACGCGAGGATCATTATGCGGATGAATGTGTGAACGCTGGTGGGAGTGAACGCGACTTCAAGTGAGAAAATGAGGGACCCAAGCGGCACAAGTGGGCAAAGACAGAAGCAGACGAGTTTGATTTAGCTAATGAGGCTTTTTTTTTTTCCCCTTCTACAAATGCACAATGCTGTCATCATTAAATCTAAGGAGCGCGACCAGAGTTGACCGGTTATTAATGTAAACATATTCATGTATTCATTAGGCACCATTTTTCACTTGTAGCTCAACAGATTCAGTGAACTCTGCAAATAAAAAGCCCCAATTCTGACACCAAGCAGCGCAGGTGATGTAAATAATGAGTGTTTGTACAGAAAACAATAAATAGGAATAAAGAGCCACGATCACAATACGTGCTTGCTCTCATTCTAGCACACAGGCCTGCAGGGTGTAAATACTGTAAGCAACTAACTAATCAGGCAGTCAGCACATGTGCAAATGCAGATAAATGAGTGTCCGTGTGTTCACTCGTAGCTGATCAGCACCTTGCATCTGTCCTACAGCACCCGGCAGGAGCACCTACAGAATGTGTGTGTGTGGCGACAGGAGCCTGCCACTCCGTTTATCCCATAATCCGCCCTCTAAGGGTGATTGTGCTAAACACAGATTGCACTCTGCATGTAATCTACAAGGGCATCGTCGGCAGCATACGTGCAGGCGACGAAGCAGACTGACCGTGGGTGGCCGTCAGCAACATCCGACGACAGTGAACCTACTGTAGTTGGGCATTCATATGTTTGGGGTTGAACGTATAAAAAGAAAAGGACATTAAAAATAGAATAAGCACACACACACACACACAGGAGGAGTAACTGGGTGGCCTTCAGCAGCAACTGACAATTCCATTCAGCCAATCAATGCTCATCAGGCCACTGGCTGGGCGTGCATCGTGGCGGCGCTTTGGAAACATGTGTTCCTGACAAGAAGAAAGAAGCAGAAACACACTTTGTCTTTTCTTTTTTTTAACCGTTTTTCTTTCATTCTCACTCACACACACACACACACTACAAAAACTGATTACATTGCACCGATGCACGCACACACACACACACACACACACACACACACACACACAATCGCACACCTCACCTCAAACAACACGGATAATGAGGGATTTATATGCAACTTCCTTTCTATGCAAAATTTTTCTACGCTCAGAGTAATACACAGAAAAACAAAAAAACACAAGGACGCTCACGGAGCTCAGCTATAAGCCTCCTTTTGCCTCATTTTCAGCTCAATTTCAGCTGCTCGGAATTTATTCTTTCATTGTTCTTACTCGTTTTTTTTTCCTTCTCTCCAGCGTTAAGAAATCTGTCTGTTTTTTTACATCATAATGCTGCAACTTAAAATGACTGTTCTTCTGCGCGCAGCGGGCTACAATTACAGCGGATGAGTGTAGGAACGTAGCTATGAGTGTTCCTACTGAAGGAAAAAACTGCATCTTAAGTGTTGCTATGCATGCATGTGGCAAATCCGACATATGTGTGATTAATGGAAGAACTTATATCCCCCACTGCTCGCGGTATGAGCACAGCCATGATGATAAGGAAGAGCTCTTCGTGCTCATTAGAGCATCTCTAGCCTCAGGTTGTACGGCCACAGGACAAACAAGCCGAGGGTGAAAGGAACTCCCCTTTTCCGTCTCTCTTCATCCTTTTTTTTTTTTTTTTGGCTCCATCTTTTCACTCTCAAAGCCTTTAAAGCTTAGTCTGCTTCCCCACACTGCTTTCCTTTCCCCCCCCTCCTTTTTCCGTTGTTTGTTTCCTTTTCTGCCTCATCAAACTTCCTTCACCATCCATCCCTCCCTCTGTCTGGATACATTAACCCTCCGCTGTACAACGCATGTACCACCAGAGCAGCCAATCTTTCTTTTTTCTTTGTCTGAAGCCTTTCATCTCCGTCTTCACCTGCGGGCCTCTGTGATCCCACAATGGCTCAAACATTTACAGACCCCAGTGGTCCTAATTAAGCTAAATAGAATGGCGAGTGAACACAAAGGGAATGCTTTTGCGTCCATAAGGATGCTTTATGAGCTCTTCGGATGTCACGGGCAATTTACCTCGAGGGCTCTTTTCCCTAAAAGATCTTTTTAAGCAGAGCAGGTCCGCGGTTTCTCCGAGTGGGCCGTGACTCATCCCACGCTGCGAAAACGGACCGCAGAGCTGCAGAGATGCCAGGAGGCTAATGTTGTCTATCACATCACGTCTTTGGCCTTGTATTATTGAAGTCAGTGCTTCATATTCAGACCTTGGAAGTCCAGGCTGCTGCAACACAGAACATGTTTGCTAATGAGAGCTGCCCAAATATCAGCGCTGTCCTTTTCACCTGTAGACTTTGCGAATACTTCAGATGCAGAAGTAGCATCTGTTTGTCGTGCTAGCGTGTTGCGCATTGCACCGGTAGGGGGGAAAAAAAAATAAAAAAAGGAAGGTCACCCAACTAACTGCATGCCCTGCACTGTTACATCCCATTCCACAGGACATAAAAGCCAACAGCCCTGTAATGTGCATAAATCTGGAGGCCTTGAGCAGGACATAGTGCTCTACAAGGTACAAAAAGGTACGTCAGTTTGTCGATCTTTTCTCTGTCTGCAAAAGAAGGGACAGCACAGTTTTCTTCTAAATGGATGGAGAATCCAAGGTCAGAGATAAAGCTCGCCGATGGTCCCTCAGTGAAAATAAAGAGGTTTTTTTTTTCCTCCATCATTTACTCCCCACTTGCGAGCACCTGCCTCTGCATGTTACAGATGTTTAATTGATAATGAGTTGAGCTTCGTCTGACGCCTGCATAACAAAGTCAGTTATTTGGCATGTGTAATTACCTCATGACAACAAGTGCTGCTTCACTGATCAAATTAGCCCGACACACCTGCATGGCTGCAACTGCACCTGTTAGTTTTTTAAACCTGTGCCGACCGTAATTGTTTCAGGTATACTGCTGAAAAAAAACACACACATGCTAAAAAGAAGGACATTTTAGGACAACAGTCGTTCTGTGGAGGTCTCTTTGTGCCGCCGTGTATAAATGTGTTTGATTTATTTAGACCAAATCATATAGCATTAACGAGTGCCGAAGCCAGAATCTAAAGGCGAGGAAGGGAAAAGTGAACTCAGTAACACCTCTATGTGGGAGGTTATACAAGAACCTTATCGCACTTCCATTTCTATTATCCGGTAGAGAATGCAAGCAAGCTGGCAGCAGCTCCCACTCTTGTTTATTTGCCTTTATAGATTTTTTTTTTTCTAATGGAACCCGGCACTGTGCCACCTGCCAAAATGTGGCGGTGGAGAATAAATACAGCCTGCGTGTGTGTGTGTGTGTGTGTGAGCGCAGGTGTGTTGGGAAAGACAATGTGTGTATATGTGTGAATGAGGAAGAGGGGGGGGGGGACGTTGTGGACTTTCACAGCCTGTTATTTGTACGCTGCTGTCAAACGAGCTCACTGTACGGAAAAAAACAACAACAAAAAAACACACAAAAAAAAACGAGTAATCAGCAGGCCGTGGCATCGGCGGGCGTCTGGCAAATCAAAACACAAACCGGAGCCTTATTGAATTGTCGTGTCGCGTCGGATCGCCCCGGCTTTGTGTCTTAAAAGGCGAGCCGTCGTGGCTGAAACGAGGCCAAGTGGGCCATCGCAATCAATTAAGTGCTTTTGGGTCTGTTTGCTTGTTTGCGAAGCCAAAAAGGGACGACCATCCTCTGTGGTCAATAAAGAGAAAAAAAAAACATAAGGATGATATTTGCAGAAAGAATTTTGTTTTTAAAAAAAAAAGGAAAAGGGAGACAGATTGAGAGAGATGTGCAGATTACTAGCCGAGAAGCTCTACACCTGACATGCAGAAAATCACAAGCCTGCAAAACAAATCTCTTCACTTTGCCACTCTATTCTACTCTCACGGTCTGCCATTATAATGAGTGTTTCTATGGCCATCACCTTTCATAAGTGACTCACATCCTGATGACCACTGCAAACTGGATTGCCACTTCACTGAAGGAGGGTAAATAGAGGGACGAGTTGCTTTTTATTATATTTATTCTTTTAACTTGAATAAAACCCGCCACCGTGATGGTCCGACTTGCATTTTAAACGCGTCGTTTATTCATTAGTTGACAAAATATTGTCGCTCGCGATTCTGATGCCGTGCCACATTTTCAATTCGGAGGCTTTGAAAGGGATTTGTTTTTGATAATGCATTCAGTCATCAATATGAGCATTGTTAAGCTCTAATTTACTTTGGCGATGGTGAGATTTCTTCCGAGCCCATGAAGAAAGCTCGTCTTGCACTGTTTTAACCAGAATGCATTGTTAAATGAAATTACTATGCCGCTCCTCATTTTACTTATTATCACTTCATATCAGTGTGGAAAGTGAGCAGTCTATTCAGAGGCATTTACAGGAGAAAACAGTGATTGCTTTGGCTGCTGAATGCTTGTTGAATGTTGTCACATTCAAAGCAGTGAAATGATGGAGGCTCATTATAGCGCACCTGGGACAAAGGAGATGTGAATGCATCATTTGCTTCTCTATATGTGTGTTTTATTACGAGTGTGTGGTTTTGTGCGCCGCAGACAGTGAATGGTGTGCGTGGGATGATGCATTAGCAGCATGTTCTTTTTGCTTTATATATAAACATCCGTATACAAGGTTAGATTTGGCTCTATTAGTCAAGTTCCTACTCATATGGAACCTGTCTCGGGCAAATTTCATCTGTCATCAGACGTGCTTTTACCTAATATTTACGTATTTAACAGGCCACTCAGTAACTGATAAACTGCCATGTCTCTGCACATGCCGTTTTTCATTTTGTGTGACTTAAGGTGCATATTTAATAGATCTTGTACAGTTTGTTGTGAGATTACGCTTTCTGCTTTTCTGAACTCCACTTCCCCATAGGGTATAGTTTACACCGTATGTGGTTTAAAAGTGCAAAATAACTATGTAACCTTGAGTATATCTAATTGCTTTATTTTGTGGTGATGTATGAACCAGAAAACTCTGTAAACAAGTGCAGCCTTCATCATACTAAAAGGACCCAACAGACTGTGAAATAGTCCGGCTTTCCATTATCGCATATGCAGCTTACAACAATAACGGTGGCAGACTTACAACTCCAGATTCACAGTAATCTGGGAAAGAAAGGGACCCTCATTTCAGACAGGGGTAGACGACAAAAAAAAGAAAAAAAAAATCTTTTCATTTCTAGCTGCAGACTATTAATTTCACCACTCCCACCGTCTCTGGCAGATTTTATCAGATGTAGCTAATAAGCTAATGTTAGCCTCAGGAACTGGCTGAAACTCTGTGGCGGATGAAGCATTCAGATCATGTACCTGATCAGAATTAGCAATTCCATACAGAGAAAACACTCTGTTAGTGTTTTGAAAGCTGAAAGTGACCCTTGTTTTTGTTGTACTGTAACACATTTTTATTACTGATGCATGAATGAATCATATCATCATTTGGTATCTAATTATATTTCTTAAGCTCATCCCTTTATGATTAAGTTCTGACTTTGTAAAGCAACCATTCCTTGAAACCCCACAAATGTAGCTACCTAATGAGTTGCTCCATGGCCTTGGTAACAATAGGGGGGATGCTACCATATGTTAGTTGCTACCTGATGTCAGTTGTGCAAGCATAAGCGTAAATGATTGTGGCAAAATGCAAGCATGTGTGACTTATTGGGTAGAACAGCTAAATAATGTAGACTACAGCTGTGTCTATGCTCTTTATACATTTTGTGTGTAGCACGTTATGTACTTTTACAAAAGGTGTTTTTGTGATTTATGTGAATAATAATAACCAGCTCTGCTATGATGTATTATTATACAAGGTGTGTCAGAAAAGTTTCATGACTGGTGTCACAAAAGATATATTTCAAACCCAAACTACAAACTCCAAGTTTTTCCCTTCAAAGTAATCCCCCTGGACTCTAACACACTTTGCCAGCCTTCTCTGCCACGCCGCCATGCACTGTTGGAAGGATTCTTCTGGGATCTCCCTCAGCTCCGTCGTCACAGCTATCTTGATATCGTCCACGTCTTCAAAGCGAGTCCCCTTGATGACCCCCTTGAGCTTGGGGAAGAGGAAACAATCCCACGGAGCCAGGTGGGGTGAGTAGGGAGGTTGCTCCAGCACGGAGATGTTCTTCTCAGCCAGGAACTGTCGGATGCTCAGGGCATTGTGAGCAGGTGTGTTGTCATGGTGAAGCAGTCACGACTTGTCCTGCCACAACTCTTGCCTCTTCTCCATTGACGCAAACGCTGCAGGATCATTTTGTAGACGTGTTGGTTGATCGTCTGAAGGGGAAAACTCCTAGTTTGGGTTTGAAATATATTTTTTGTGACACCAGTCCTGGAACTTTTCTGGACACATCTCATAAAGACAGAGATGATTCATTTTAGTTCATCCAGTGTTTCATCAGTGAGTGACACTGGGTTTAGTTACGTAGTTAGCTACGTAACTAAACTAAGCTAATGGTGGCGATGCTAATCTTTGCGGTTTACATCAGAGCAAATAAACACACAGTTTTAACTCTTCTTACATGCTGGTTCTTTTGTTTTTCAGTTTTTGAAAAAGCTAAACACCAAATTCCATGTGCAGCTTAAAGTCAAAACGTGGTCCCTGATGAAACCTTTAAACCTTCTTCTCTGTGTATCCAAGTTAGATATTTAGAAGTTTCTTACAAGAAAAACAATCGTTCCCTGCATTAAAATGGATTGAATGTAACTTTACACAGTTGCCTCCGTTAGAATATGCAGAGCTATGCCGTCTATGAATTTCTCTTCGCCCACCTTGGAGTAGACCAAGTTGTAGTATTAGAGTGACTCAGCCACACATGTTCGAACCGGAAACCCATCCTTCAGAGGAATAATGATACACAATGTCCCATCCTGTAGGCTGACAGAGTTGGTTTCTTAGGGTTTGTTACTTATAAAACCTAAGAAGTTTCAATCTGTGTTTTTCATACGGTCACTGGTATGGTAGAAATGCAAAGCAATGCCATCGACTGCTTATTTCACGCATAACGCGTCTTAAAATCGAGATGAGTCACTAACTTGGATCTGTTAAACCTAAGAAGGGTTTAGCAATTTGCCATCCTTTTCACTTTTGCTTCTGAATGGATTAAATGAGATATAATGTGTTAATTAGGAAGCTTTCAAGGTGGAATTGTTTTTTCAACTGTGCATCTTATTTGCTTCAAGTCTTTCTGCTCAGCTAAACTGTGACAGACAAGAACGTGGTCACAACCTTCTCATCTAGCTTTCGGTTACGAAGACACTTATTTCCCAGACTTTTGAACTGTTCCTTAATTCGTGATCCTGTTTTCTTATAAAATACACACATATCCTCGTATTCAAAATGAGGCGGCGCACTAAGAGGGACAGGGTGGGGGGTATCTCCTTTAGCAGTCAGACAGATTGTATCGGATTGCTTGCTCGCTTTGGGGCCCTGCCATCAGATAGCATTTGATAAGAGTGTGACAAGCTAAGGCAGCGAAGGTCAGGACACGATGGCAGCCAGGGCAACAACAGCCCCAGTCACTGAGCTGGGGAGGAAGATTGTTGGGGTTCGGGGTCAAAGATGAAGCGATCAACTTAAGGCAAAAAAAGAAAAAAAAGAAAAATGGAGCTGGTTTAAGAGGCAAGTTGCTCATGTCTGACTCATTTCCGCAAATGTGCAGGGAATGGAGGAGCAACCATTCATTTGAGGGGCAGGTTTTTTGATGCCACATGACAAGTTCTAGCATTTAAGAAGTCTGGAAAGCATTTAAATTCTGACAAAGGATCTATGTAGGATTGGGCGGCGAGTTCTTAAAATTCAAGGCTGCGTTTCACTCGTCTTCAATTGCCCTTTTCTCAGAATCTTGATGTCACACATTGCTGCAAGGTCAAGGGACTTGCACTTTTAAGCCAATCCAAACAAGAGCCTGTGTCTCTGCCAAGCCGATTCTAGCAATCCCCATTACGCACACATTGTCATGCGTCGCCGCTCGGCTCAAATGAGTTACAAAGAAAGCAGGGAGAGGAAACATTAGCAGCAGTTGGATGGACTGGATGCATAAAAATATTAGAGAGTGATTTATGGCCCATGTCGATAGCCAGTTCCAGGCAAACAGCGCTGTGTAAGCAAAGGCCCTTCCGGCATCTCTATCGACCATTCTGGTACAATGGGTGACAGGGAAAGACTATGAAGCCATAATCTCTCAGCATCAATCAAAGAGAAAATGTACCTGTGAGACCGCCATTGCACACTCAGACAGCTCGTCCAATCTGTATCTGAACCCCCAAAAATGGAAGGACGCACATTATTGTAAAGCTGAAGAAGACGAACAGCAATATCAGTGTATGTCTGTGGCCACACATATTAAAGAGATTTCTTTCATTTCCATATTCACTTTCATATTTGTTGAGCCTATGGTGATGTTTGCTGATAACTGCGACAACAACGGAAAATTACTGACCGCCAGTGGAGTACAAGCAGGTGTTTAGAAAGCTACTCAGTATACGTTTAACCTCTTCTTTCCATTTTAATTAGTTTAATTGCAATGTCTGCTTCACTGATGATAAATAGCCAACAAAACAACATTTTAACAACCAGATGAGGCTTTATCTTCCATAAAAAAGTACAATTTGTACACATTCTTCCGTGGAAAAGAATTTAAAATTGCAGCAACCTACACATTAGTCAGGCTCTTCAGAATTTCAGTAAAAGACATCGGGTACAGCTGACGTCAAACTGCTTTTGTAATGCTTTTGTATGGAACAGTATATGAGTAGGTATAAAGCAAAACAGTGTTTGAATGTGCAATCTGGGTGTCCTTCCCGGTGCATGAGTAATGTACATACTCCACAATACACCTCCTGTAGGAAAATTACAATATACCCATTTCATTTTCCCCTGGATTAGAAAAAACAAACAAACTGCTCAGCAGGAGTTAAAGTGCACATAGTTGAACCATGGTTGATGGGCTGTACATTCACATTACATGCTGAGGCTGACTTTTCAATAAATAAATTATATATTTTAGTGGCTGACATTCACAGTGCTACCAAACTCTGTTGACAAGAGGTGACCTTTTATCTTTTAAACTTTTGACTTAAAGTCAGCGTACATCATTTACGTGAACATCGGCGACTTTACACATTCACACATGGCGCAACCAGGTGAAGCCTCTCACTGTTTAATGAGGTGGAGTTACTGGTGTTTGCTGACGGCCCGTGAGGGTCCATAAAACGAGTGCACCTCCCTGCTGCTAACTGTGGCAGTCGTGTTGATAAACTCTGCGAAAAAGGTGTCTGGTGGCTGTATGGTTTAGCTTCCTACCTGAGGCTCATGCCAACACCACACGTGGATTTTCAAAAGCTAACAAAGGCCAGGAGGTGGACTATCTGTCAGCAGAGAGCAGCTGTAGCAGGACTCTAATTACAGGCTTCCATCAACATTCAAACTTGAGTAATAAAGTGTACCTGCGATGCTCTGAGTTCCAGTGTATTTTACATTTCAGAGCCGACAGGACTGTAAACACTGACATATTTCTTGGACTGAAATCGTTTCTGTGCCAGTATTTGTGAAAAATACAACAATCCAAAGTACTGAACACAACACAAAAGCGGCAGTCTTCCACAGTAAACACCCCACAACATGATTCATCTCTTTACAGCAGTGTGATATCAGAATAATCCTCATACCTGATCTACATGACGGAGTGACTTGTTCACTGCAGCTAATATGAGTCCAGCTGCTTGAAATTTTGTCGGAACAATGATTTAATTACAATTTCAAATGTGGTCATTATTTACTCTGCGTATACCCACTCAGTTATTGATTGTTGACGTGGCAGGCTTTTGGTTGAGCTAATTGTTTAAAATTTGCCTCTGTAGCTAAAAACTGAAGGTGTGACATTTTACAAAAAGTGGGCATGTCTCAGGAAGGTCACTGCTGAGTTGTAAGAAACAAATATGTTGTCTGTGCAACTTTAATATGTACAGAATAAAAATCTTGTACTTGATAGTCCAGACAGACAGACAGACAGACAGACAGACAGAGTACCCCTTCAATAAGATAAACAGACTATACGACAATGCTATCTATTGTAGCGGATCTCGTCATATGTACAGGCTATGTGAGGTGAATTCTCTCATTATGTAAACCGTTATGCATGAGCTCTCCAACCAATTCAAAATAAGCTCTTTCACAGCATCAGTGCTAGTGTACAGTAAGTGGAAATGCCCTGCTTCATCCATCCATTGCGGCTGTGAGTGGGTCTGTTCACACTACAGGTTTTGTACAGTGTGATGGCTGCTGGCACAACAGACTCCCTACAGCACTACGTGGTGCACCTTGGGGGTAAAAGCCAGAGGCTGGAGATGCTCTGTCACCTACATCAACTCACCATAGAGGGGGTGAATAGATGTCTGTAGGACAGATTTCAGTTTAGTTTGAGCCCTCTGCCCTGCTTCTGCCTTCAGGCTGTAGCAGCCAGACTCTTTTTTTTAACCAGTTTGTTTATTCCGCTTGCCTCCCATATCACAGCACTGCCTATTCTTCACACCACAGCCAAGAACAGCCACTGGCTAATACTGATTCAATAGGAGCATATGAGTTTGTACACCAGTCTGAATAGCTGCTGGTATGTATGAATGGGTACTTTAGAGACTGCACATACCTTCTCAGCTCAGTGCTGAGTGTGTTTGTAGTAACTCCTTTCTGAAGTCAACCACGAGTTCCTTCACCTTGTTGACACTGGCTACAACCAGCAGCATCAGAGGGGTTTGATTTGAAAACTAACAGACAAGTCATGTTTCCCACCACAATAAAATACTATCATCACATTGTTCTTACCAGAGTAAAACACTGGAACTTTTGCATCGATGCTTCTTTATAGCCTCCATATCACAAACACGGCATTGTGTGACTAGTTTCTACATGTTTTGAGTGTTCAGGACACACAGTGCAGCAACTGTGTTCACTGAATCATGTCACTTTATATACACATAGGGAACACAAACTACATGTTTATTATCATCTTGTCATCACCTCTGCATTACTATGGCAATGTAATGTAGTCATCTCATGTACACAGGACTGTATTATATGGTCTTCCCTCTCTCTCTCTGTAATTGTTCACATCCAGCAGCTCCAGATGAATCTTGGAAAAGATTTGCTGCAGGATCACCAGCCACTGAGAACAACTGTCACTCATTTCACTCTACAGCCTTGGGCCTTGGAAATCTGTGTACAAGCTCATGCAAACGCCTACATGTTGCAACTGAACCGACATACAACACGCATGCATACACACACACACACACACACACACACGTTGGTGGTCATCTAGTCAAGAATAGAACTTCGATGTTCCAGGGAAGCAGTGAGTTTAGAGTAGACATTTCAAGCTCAGTCTCACCACAAGGTCACAGCCTGCAGGCAGCAGCAGTAGCAGCAATAACGGCTCTCCATCTCCCAGCCCCATTTAACTGACTGATGCTTTTTGACATGGCGGAGCAATCGAGCCAGTTAGCCTCTGGGAGGCTTCAATTAGGACCAAGACTTAATGCAGCAAAGAACTTTGCAAAGCCCTGATACGAGGTTACAGCCAGACTCAAATCAATAAGAAGAATATGGTTAAAGGCAGCTGTGCTGCATCCAACACTCACAGAACTACTAGAGCGCCCAGAGACGGGTGAATGTAGATTGGATACGGGGCAATGCAGCGAGTTTTCTGTTGGTAGCAGATGTGCATTCTAGTTAGGCTGAATAGTCCCAAGTTGTCTTCTGAGAAAGTGTTTAAACTCTCACAGGCAAATTACTAGAAGGTAGTTGGAGGCAAACAGGTGTGTGAGGCTGCTTGTATAAAACACGTGTTTGAAATTTAAAGATATTGGAAATTGTTTCGGCTGCACCTGTTGCCTGTGTGCTGCATTACACACAGACACACATGCACACACATTTTGTTCCAGTACGATAATGAAATAAAGCAGCCGGGCTGTGAGTGACGCGGCTGCCGCACTATTTCACGGCCCCTCCGACAGACCCATTTCCTTGCTGCAGGCATGAGATTCAGGCGAGGCTCCTATATAACTGCCACTGCCACCTTGCATGGGTCTTACGTATCTGATTTATAGATAAGATGTGTGCGGTTATACACTCCCTCAGGGACCAACCCTATTTGATTTTGTCAGGGGCAATTAACAGTCCACGATGAGCCTTACAAACTGAAATATGATGAACTGTGATGGCGCTGGTTTTGTTTTATGTATGATTCGTGATCCTTGATTGAAAAAGAAATAAACAAGTGGGAATGGGTTTTGGTAGAGAATGTAAGTATTGCACTTATTCTACACGTTTGCATCAGCTTCATGAATTAATAGCAAATGCTTCAGTTCTGTCTGACTACTCAATTCTTGGGTACATGTTACATTGCCAAAATCTCCTTCTTTTTGCTTTTATCAAAGCAGCGAGTGGTATTCGGTGCCAGGAAAACACGGTTTGATGGAGCAGGGGAAAAACAACTTTGAGTCAGGCAGACCTTGAGGTTGGCTGTACATCATTTTCCCCCCACAGTGCGAGTGCATCATTGTCTGGGCTGTAGCAGTCAGAAATGACAACAGAGGGTGACACTGAAAGGTCCCAGAGTTCAGCTGCCTGAAAAGTCACTGGGCTGCCTCTGACAGAAAGTCACACAGGGAGAGAGGAGGGGATTTGACAAACAACAACCTTAAAGCGCTATAGATCCCCGAGAAACACACACGGAAATGTGCATGTTCTTCTCCTCATCCATCCATCCATCCATCCATCCATCCATCCATCACACACAGTCTGTCTTTCGGTGTCATTTAATATAAAGCAGGCAGACAGGAGAGTTGTGTATATTGCATAAATAATAGCCTTTCTTAAACAATTTATTGGTTTTGAGAAAATGAAATGCCAAAGACACTGGATAATTGATTACTTGTTTAAGTTTTTCATCCACATCCAACTTCTTAACAGTGAAGAATTTCTGTTCTTTTATTTTATATGCCACAATAGATTTAATAATTTGTGAGTTTGCACTGTTCCGGCTGATATTAGCTGGGTGAAATTGTGATCAGCATTTCTCAGCACTTTCTTGGAGTTTTAATAAACATACAATTACCTGATTCAATTTAGAAAAAAACATTTGAGAAATCAACGTTAAAGAAACCAGTTGTAGGCCTTGTACTGCTTGTTATATACTAATATTATATTAGATAATTTCTAGTCAAAGTTGTCCTTAAGTTTTATTTACACTTACAGCACAGTTGCCTTCTGTAGCTAACCATTTATATAACAAGATGTATTGTTGGCGTCACAATCCACCAATCTCACTGCATTTAAATTGCCCCAAGTAGAGTAGTAGTGCATGATTGAAATCAATCCTTATTGTAGGGCTGTAGTCTCCAGTTGATTGATTGGTCAAGATGCTCTCATTTGACCAAATTCTCATTGATCAGACAATTGGCAGTGTTAGTTTCATAAAGAGAAAAGCGCTACATCAATAGCCTTTAGGATTAATCCATCATTTCTGGATTAACTGAGTATCTGTGAACATCCATGCTTATTTAAAGTAGGCTCCAAACTAACCGACAAAGTGTCTCAGAAGTTGCCGTTAGCGACTGTTAAAACAGTTAAAGCAGGCTGCACAACACAGCTCAACAATGGGGAATCTTGTATAAACAGTATGATGACTTGTCTACGTTATATTGCTCTATAGTTAATATAGGTGTGTTGTTCAGGAATCATATAAATATGTGCAGGTGCATGACGATCTGCTCCAAGTCATAATTAGAGTATAAAATATTGATTAGCTTTAGAGCTGCAAGGTGGATCAGTGGTTAGCACCGTTGCCTCGCAGCAAGAAGGTCGGCAGTTCACGTTCCGGTGAGGACACTCGGGATCTTTCTGTGTGGAGTTTGCATGTTCTCCCCGTGCTGCGTGGGTTCTCTCCAGGTTCTCTGGCTTCCTCCCACACAGTCCAAAAACATGTTGAGGTTAATTGGTGATTCTAAATTGTCTGTAGGTGTGACTGTGAGTGTGCTTGGTTGTCTGTCTCTAAGTGTAGCCCTGTGATAGACTGGTGACCTGTCCAGGGTGTCCCCTGCCTTCCCCCTAAGTCAGCTGGGATAGACTCCAGCCCCCCACGACCCTAGTGAGGATTAAGCGGTGTATAGATAATGAATGAATGGATGGATGGATGATGGCTTTTTCCTGTTTATGTATCATGTATTTAAGCTAATACTGCTAGCAGGTAGAATGAACTCAGTGCACTGAGGCTGATTTAATCAATCTAGAGGTAGAAAAACACGAGCAATTGATTGGTTGAAGAGGAGGTATGAATTCAATTGACCAAAATTTTCTTTAGTTGATTAACGCCCCACTTTTCCGCCTGTATCTCACTGATAACAACCTCAATTTATACTGTAGCTCATAAAAACCAAACATTTCCTGTTGTTGGTCCATGTGAGGGTGTGATGCAGCCACAAGATGGGCTAAGTGCACGTCACTGCAGGTAGCACTGATCACTGCTGTTCATCAAATGCATCTGGTGAACAAAAACTACTGTAATCTGAAGCATTTTTCAGCTTAAATTATTTCAGAGTAGATGGTCAACGAGGGTTTGCTGTTACGCCTTAAGCCACACTTGTTGTTACCACGGTAACAAGGGGTGTCACCACATCAACAGGGAAGGAAAGGATTACTGTAATCTAACCGACATCAAAGTCACCTGTTCATACGACCAACATGCACACAGAGTTTTTGTTTTTAAAAACTGGGGATGCCGAATACGCACTCGAGCACACTGAAGATGTTCTGTAACTGTGGAGCTACATGTGAGGGAGCGTGTGCACTGGAAGTACGTAAGGTGTGGATTCATCACGGCTTTCACTCCTTTGATATGTGACTGAGGGGAGGGGAGGGTAAAGCAGAGACGTCTCTCCTCATTAGAGCCGACTCCCCCCTCTGCTCCGCCGCTGACAGAAAGACTCATATCCTACCTCCACCAGTCGGCTCTCGCAGTATGGCATCGGTCCATCCGCATGAGTAACTCCTGCTCTACCCTCAAGTCAAAATCAGTGCATCCGCTTGATCCGATTGGCCACGCACGTCAGCATCACCTAGTGTGAACAGAGGAGATAAAGGAAAAAAAAAAAAAAAAGGGTTCGCCGTTTGATGTCTGGCCAAGTGCTGTGGCTCAACAGTCACAACGTTAATGTAAAGCACGTTTCCTCCGGTGTCAGTTTATTGTTTTCAGCCCCTAATCTTTCCGTGCCGCCGGCCTTGCTTGTCTCATGCTTGCGGCTTTTTCTGATTGGCTGCACTGTCATGAAGACTCACCTGTAGAAATCACGGAAGGTCAGTGCAAAAATCTTTCTGGCGAGTTTCAGATACCCCAACAGATAACAAGAAAAGACCTTTTTTTTGGTTTGTTTGTTTGATCATTTGTCAGCTACGATAACATTTTATCCTTTGAGGTAATTGCTAAAGTGATAAATTCCTCACATCTGAGTAATTTACTTGGTGAAAACAATGTTATCAAAACCAGAAGAGACTTAACAATAAGACCCAAATTAAACTCTTTCTTTCACACAGTCAACTAAATAGTAATATATTCATAAACATAGAAAATTTGGATTTATTTTATCACCAGCATTTACATAATTAACTACATTTGCAACAGAAGTGTGTAATCAAATTTTTGTGTAATTTGTCAAACTTTCATCAATTCAGCAAATTCTTAGTTTTTTTAATTCCGGGAAAAATAAGCTGCGCGCGATTAATTAGTTCTGTGATAACAACACAGCGGTTTAGATGCAGCGAGGAACATTACAGAGAAAACTGTTTTTCTTCGAATGGAGTGAAATTAAACAGCCAGGCAGAGAAATAAAAAAGAAACAGAGAGCACGATGTGTGAGAAACACAACCGTTTGTTTTTAGGACATTCTTACATCCTACCTGCAGAAGATGAGTCATGTTCCCTCGCAGGGGGAAGGACGTGAAGCATTTCTGAGAAAAACAGAAAACTAATATTAGGTTTTGCAAGATGTCAAAAACATCTCAGAATGATTCGAATCTTCGGAAAGAGGGGGGGGAAATAATAAATCATTGTCGCTTCCTCTGATAGACACCTTGACTGCTGCCGTTAATTGTCTTAAAGCTGAAGCAATTAAATGGATTTCAGCCTGTATTGATTTCAGTATTTACACTCGTGCGTTTCCTCCTGCACCATGACACTATGTCCTCCATAAAAAGAGGCTATTGCATACTTAGGAATTAGTATATGGGGATTCTATCAATACCAAGCATGTTGCCATTTGTGTTTACACTGCTACAATAATAATGGTCAGCTGGAGTCTGCTTTCCCATCCACTAGACTCCCCGTTTTCATCATGCCCCATCCCTGCCCCACACGACTCTAACAAGTGGGTAGCAGGTGCATGAATACAGTATACACAGGCAAACATACATGGGTATAGGAGAAAAAGCCCTCTCTCCCAGATGCTGCCAGCTGCATGTGCGTAATTACATCCAGACACATACACCTGAGAGGTATCCTTGGAAACCGGAGGCCAGGAAGGGACTTGTATTGAGTGTTTTAATGAACCATTTGACCACATGTGTTCCTGCTCTCGGTAGAATTGATACTTATGTCCTGTCTTTTAAATGTGAAACAGACATCAGGAGACGATCCCAAAATGTGCTCTTAAACACAGTTCATTTCTAACAGCTTGAGCGACTTCTTTTATGGATTATTGAGCCCATGAAAAAGACGTTTCTACAGATGCTGCCTCCGCGCCTCGTAGCTAAATAGATGACTTCTGCTTTATGTGCGGGGTTTTCAGGTATCCATTTTCATAAAGACACATTATGCCGAAGTGATGAACAGTCATTTGCACCCACGAGCGCTGCGGTGTTAATTGGCAGAGCTGTTGTTATCCTCCAGTCATAACTCTGCACTGAGAGGAAAAAAGAAAAAACTATGTGCCAATACTATCAGGAACTGTACACGATCATGTGATAGTTGCTAAATTATTAGCTACAAGGCAGAGCATGTGTCAGAGGCGGTGAGAGAGCACGAGGTTACAGGGAAGGGAAATAAGCATAGCCAGGATCTAGCGCTGCCTAATTTAAGACTATCAACTTGGCTAATTGGTTTTAAATGAAGCCCTCTCTCTCGTGCACGCGTGTCCAATTAGCGGAGCGTTAACTTCAGGACGGAATCGCTTCCTGCCGCTGTTTTCCAAAGCTGCGGAGCAGACGTGAGCTGTGAAATCATAAACTCTGTCAGTCTGTCTCGCGCTCGTCGTAGTAGGGAAGAAATGGCTTCCCCTGGGGGATCTCGTGCCTTATGGTGGTTGGTAGTTTTAGAGAGCAGGGAAAAGAAGAAGGCTTTGTGAAGGTACAATGAGGCATATAAGTTCATATCCAGTCAGTGCGAACACATAAAGACAGCTGTACCCCAGAGGTTTGCATCACTTTCGAATACAGAAAAGACACATTTGAGCCACAAACAGCGGTACACGGTTGAACATCACAGACGGGTGCGGACGTAAATGAGACTGAACCGCACATTTACAGATTAGTTGTTTTAAATTCGAGAGAATATTCACACAAATGAAGTGACATTAAAAACCTGTAACTGTGAATAACAACATTTTTTTTTTTTTTTTTTAAATAGAAATTGTATTTTTTTTTCCTCACAGACTTAAAAAACATTCACAAAATTAATTCTTGGTTCACCAATAAATCCATTATATTTAATAAATGAAAATGTAAAATTGTAAAAGTTTAATCCTGTAAATGTAAAATTGGATACAATTAGTGTCAAGCAAAATAACCACTGCTGTGATTGAAGCTAGATGTTTGACGATATATTGTACAACTACAGAAGTAATTCACAGCAAACATGTTGGCCATGCTGTTGTGTTGTTGTGTTATTGTTGCTAGCAACTCTCATAATGCATCACAGTGGGAGTCTAGCAAGACTGGAGCGGCCATATTTAGTAGCAGAGCGCCAATCAACCGATTCATAACTTTACAACCGGACATTAACCGCTCCACAGTCGATACAGATCGATCCAGAGGCCCACCGATCAATGTATTCATATCGTTAAAGTTATAATCAACTTCTGGTTGGTATCGGTGAATCTTTACACCCCTAATAATTAGTACACATTAGCAAACTGTAAAATAGAGTTTTTAAAACTTAGATCTTAGATGATAATTTTTTTTTTTTTTTTTTTACTGCTGCACGATATTAAAATTTCTGTCCAATACCGATATCCGACATTAAGATTTCTGAGATCCCAGATAACCATCATTACCGTCACCATGACAAAGACTTCTCCGTTAACGGCAGCTAGCCAGTGTTCATGGTCGCATTTTGCATCCATGATTAATTAGAAAACTCTCCTGTGGCTGTGTAGTGCAAGGGGTATATGGAATGTACATCTGAGGTATGTGTCGCTTGAGTGCTTCTCCTACACTCAGTATGTTCATATCTAACAGAAACAGTTATATTGACAGGATTATTATGTTAAACTACATGTACAAACTCCTATTAGACTCGATATGATCTATTCTTGCAGTCTGAAACCAAACTACTAGTTTTACAACAGTATTTTGACATTTTTTAGATTCAATTCCATCATGAAGCTCAACTGATGATACCACTTTTCTGTAGTATTTCAGATTTCTTTTGTATTATATAATTATTTGATCATATTTGTTATTTTCATTCATCGCACACGTAAATATTCTTCATTAAACATTTAAAAGGCAAACAAATATACATGATTTAAAGTAAAATTAATGCTAAAAACCATTTTAATTTGGGCAATTACTGTATATTTTTGGCACCCCAGCTGCTGTAATATAACAGTGTTTTTTCTATGATTTTCTTTTTACTGTCAATTGGTGATCTTTTATGTGGCTACCCTTCATGAATAACTGGGACATTCTCTCACTGTCTAAACAGCATCAAACAGCCCAGCTTTATGTTAGCTCTGACGCGCTTTCATCAAAGAACAGACGTAAACAACTGGCAAAGAGAAAACTGTATTTTCTTTCTCCAAGAAAATGTGATTGCATCATTATTTTTGAAGTTATTTTGATGCTGATGACAGTAAAACTAAACAAAAAAAAATCTAGTGTATCTTTTGAAAGACTTATGGACTGATTTTTTTTCTTTTTCTCATAACCTTGGGACTGATGAAAAATTATGCACTGGGAAGCTGGACTGATAATGTCATGATATGAGGGTGTCTGAACTGTAAGCTTACATACGGTATAAGAAGATTAGAGCCCCATGTGAGGCGGAAAAAAACATGCACTTCTTCAGTGGAGAAGGCAGCGAGGAGGGGCATTTGACAGCATATGAGCGCAGTGCTGGGAGATGCAGTCGCTGCAATAAGTGTGTCTCTCTTTGGGATGAATGTCTTGATCAGTGAGATGGGAGGAACAGGAGGCAGGGAAAACAGCTTGTACAGCCGGTATAATCAGCCACAGCTTTGGCAGAGAGTGGCAGCACTTTATTACTTGTCTAAGTAAATGTATAATTGAGCGAGTCACTTCATCCACTGGTGCACGAGACTGTACGCCGAACGCTGGCACAGACGAATTTATTTTCAAATCTCGACAACTGCCGGGGAGCTGACTGACATGCATCAGGAAAGGCTCACAACCTTAAGACAAGCTGGGGTGTTTTTATTGGGGGGGGGAGGAGGAGAGAGAAGGGGGTGTGTTGGTGGTGCAAAGCAGTTCCTGTCAGATTTAAACTGCATTTTCCAAAAAGCTTGGAAATGGTGAAAAATATTGCATTTGGCTTCTCCAGGGACGGCATTAAATGAAAACACTGAGATCAAACATCCCCTGCACTTTCAATTAGATGCCATTCCACTTGAGCCCACTTGATCTCTTATGTAAAAAGCTATGTGTTGCAATTAGTTCTGATTTAGTTTGTTTTATTAAAACATCGCCTGGAGGTTGTGAAGAAAAGGCAGCACACTGATGTTCATCCTGGCATCCTATTTAGGAGTCAAAAGTTAAAATCGTTATACTGACTCCTAAATTGCCATTGACATACAGAGAAATACATCCACCTCATTACTGTGTCTCAGTAATACATGGGAGCTAGTATGTGGCTAATGTTTACAGTGCACAGAGTTTCCTGTGATGAATGAATAGAAGGAGCCAATACAACAAGATATCTTACTCTTGACTGAGCCTGAGTCTTCATCACACCGACTCGAACAGAGCACCTCGGCGTTATGGAAACCGGAACAGAAGGGTTTAATTTCCACAGCGCTTTCTGCATCATTAACAATGGCTTTGATTAATGGTTTACAACCACCCGAAGCCCCACCTGTGAGAATTCGCAATAAAGATGATCGTTCGTCGGGGCGCAGACGCCTTCGATTCCCACAGGAAGATGGAAAGAAATAAAAACATTTTTAAAAACCCAAGAACGCTGAAAAGTAAAGAAGCGGGAGGTTAATTTTCACTTGCACCTATACTAAAGAAACCAGTGCTGTAAATATTGTGACTTTCTAATCAGCAATTCTGGTGCCAGGGCAGAAGTGGCACACAGTAGGCGTGTTCGATAGGGGAAATAGCCCTGCATCAATTCTCCCGTTTTTTGCCGACCTCTTCGCAGTTTGCAACCCACCCTTGTAATCCATCATGGAGACATTAATTATGTACTAAGCTCTTCTAGGACAAAGACTCTAATGAAGGGCCTGTCAACACAGGCCTTCCCCAGAAAACAGTGCAGTCACTGGAGGTGGGAGGGATGCTCGTGCTGAGCCCCCCACTTGGATCTTATCTCGCAGAGGAAGGCAAGAGCAGTTCAAGTGCGTTTTCAGCACCTGCACTGTGATAATGCTTGCTCAGTGCACACCTGGAACTGCACACTCTGTGAGATGCACATGGGCCACAGGAGTAAAGCTAACTCACTAACAACGGCACCGCACTTGATTCATGATCACGAGCACGGGCGGAGTTGTGTCTCTATTTTCATAACAAATTAGTCACGATTTATGACAACACATTTTGTAAAAGGGTTCACTAAATGTGATTCTGTCATTATTTTCAAATGACATCAAAGCTGCTGGGGTGATCGTTAGAAGCGGTTTACATTTTTCACACTAAAAAAAAGACGACTGTCAATTTATGAGTTGCCGTGTCTGTAAATTGAATTACAACAACTTGTAAAGCGGCTGCAAAACGATTCAACTTACCATCATTTTTCATGATGCAGGAAGATGATCAGGGCACCGGCAGAGCCCCACAGATAAATGCTTTTTGTCACGTTGTTTGCTCTATCAATCCAGTTTTTCCAGGAATTTGTTGACGATTTGTTTTTCTATGACTTCATGCAATCGTTTTTAGTTTTAATTTGGGATTTTAAGAATAATCCAGTCAGTAAAAAGGAAATTCTCAACCAAATGGCACAAAATGGACAGAACTATTTAAGCTTATGTTTGCCATAGGTCCTAATTTAAGGCGTCACACATCATCAAGGTTAATTAAATGTTTTTTAAAAATTGTACAAGATTTATTTTGCCTTTTATTTTGTTTTACACGTTTTATATTGTCTTGATGCTTAAGTTTTTGCAGCCTATCTGATAAAAAGTACAGCACTTTGGTCGACTCACGTTGCTTTTACATGTGCTATATGAAAAAAATAAAAAAATCCTTCTAATTGATTATACAAGACGAGGCTGGAATAGTGCGACACACATGTCACTGACATGCACTCAGAGCATGATCAGGAAATGGTGTGATTGTGGGAAAAGAAAAATCACTGAAGCAACAACTGGCAGGAGGGAAATGAGCTCCATGATTTGTTTGGTTGAAATAAATCTAGAATAGAGCTCTATAATACAGTTTTGGACGATATTAGTGTTGGTGTGTTGAGCAGATCAAGACTGGCCAAATCAGGTGCTGCTGAAATTTTGAGACATATAAACACACCAAGTACCATTTACTTGAAATGATGTTTAATTATGATGATTAAAATAAAATATCAGAATTAAAAGGTGGTAAATAGGCTTTTAAGCAGTAATGTGGGTTGTATTTAGGATAAAAGCTGCAATTTGTTTCATACAACGTGCAAATTAACTGCACTTTACTGCAATTATACTAATCTTTTTTGTAGCTGACGACTACATACTTAATATTTAGAGAGGAAAAAAGTTCATATTCATCATGACGATTCTTACAGTAGTTAATTTTTTGGGTGTCGAGGGAGCCCAGTCGGTACATGAAAGATGGAGGTGGAATGAAGGTTAAGGCGCTAATTCAGGAACTTTCAAAATGGATTCAAACCTCAAAACTCAAAAAATATTGCATGCACACACCACTGCTTGTCCAAATTGTAGACTTATATCTAGTAATGCATGGTGTTAAAATTTCTGGGTGATACCGATATCCGATATGAAGACTTCTGATATCGCCGATAACCGATATTACCGATGTCGATATTAAACTTTTGTTCACACTGAAAATTTAGTAGAAGGAAGCACTGTGAGAACGTGAAAACTATTCAAAAGAAGCCCATACCAAAGTAGACCACATAGTCTTTTTTACTACGTAACAAAAGTAAAACATATTTAAACATATTTTAACATATTTAATATTCAAGTCCAGGAACATTTAAGTAAAAACATCTGTGAAATAGCAACAATATCAAATGTAGAGACGAAGGCGCTAATGTTAGACAATCATCGGTTTTTCACATCGGCTAAATTTGTTCATCAGACCAGTATATCGGACAAACCACACATATCGGCCGATACCGATGTGGTTGTCGATATATCGTACATCCCTCCTTATACCACATCAACATCTGGTGAAGCGGTGAGGAGCACCAGCTTTGTACTTTACCACCACCTAAATTATAATTTCCACCGCAAACCTGCCGCAAGTCAGTCGTCGTTTCCCCTCCTTCAAAGTAATTACTTCTTGCCATTTTGCTGTCTGCCGATGTTCTCCCCTTGCTAGTTACCGCTTCATATTCCACCACACCATATTTCAGTCTTTATTATGTACTATTAAAAATTGTATTTCTGAGAGTCATTTATTTCTTAAATTGCTTTTGTACCGCAGAAGTGTATAACTTATGGACACATTCATTATTATAGACAAATAACAGAAATGAAACGCCAAAAAAAAACTGTTTCTTGCCCAGAGCTAGATGAAAAGATCGATACCACTTCACGTCTGTAAAAATTAAGCCGGAGCCAGCAGGCAATTAGCTTTGCTTTGCAAAAAGACTATAAGTAAAGGGAAGCAGTTATCTATCCTGGCTGCTGCGGAAGTCCAAAAAACAAAAACCAGCATCTCTAAAGGTCACCAACAATATGTTGTATCTGCTTTGCTTTATCACGAACAGAGATGTCAGAAACAAATGGATTTCTGAGGGTACGAGCTGTATGTAGGATGGATTCTTTAAGGTAGTCCAAGCTGAAATTACAGCTTTTGTGCAGCTGGTTCACCTGCGATGTTGCTTCTACTCACGACTCCAGTGGGATCTATAATCATGTGCCCCAGACAGACATGACAAGTCAGCCAGACAAAGTACCTCCCTGCCAGCCAGCCAGACTGAGACCGAAGTGTGTAGGCGGCGTGATGGATTGAAGACAGCGCCAGGACAGGGCTGCTGCTGCAGGTCTGCTCGCTGTTTCAGCTGGACACCTCGCGGCAGTCGCTGCACCAGCCGAGCTCTGAGCCTCGCAGAAATGGCTCAAGGTGTGAAACTTGAGCCATAACTGAGCCGAGTGGGCTTTTGTTTCATGGCTAATTACCGCTGACTCCTGGCTCTCAACCCCCCTCTCCCCCACGTCTTCCTTTGCTTTCTCTTTCCTCCATCACCCCTCTGCTCTGTCTCGCTGTTCACCAGTGGAAAAGGTATTACTAATGACAGAAGAAGGTTAACCAATTTATCTTCGGGCAAAACCTTTCAGTGGTAGCTCTCCTTGTGTCCCTGCAGAGCAAAGATTGCCAAAGGAAAAATACAAAAAGAAGCACACACACGCACAGCAAACAGCAACAAACAGGGACGTGATCCTGATCTAACTTTGGCTGGTTACATCTAAACTAATCCTGGTACTATTCTTATTTTTTTTTACCTCTCTATACAGCAGGAGCCTTAAAATTATAAGGAACCATCTAAGACATAATTAGACGCTGAGGGCAAAGAGATCACCGAACACCTCAAGGAACATTACTTCAACACTTGCTTGATTCCAATGCAGATGGTGGGATTTATCATAGTGGATGAGCAGAAAGACTGGGAGGGAAATGGCAGCTTGACGAGGGCTTTGGTTCTCTTGAACCTCTGATGCAGCGCGATTTGAGAAAGTCCTTTTGGCGCCGGGACGAACTGGCAGATGGATAACAGAGAGAAATCTTGGTGCTTGCAGCTTGAGCTGACATCTGACTTTCATGGAGTCCCCAATCACCATTGTAGTAGTCAAAGTGAAAGCAGTAAAGGGAAGACTCTCCCTCCTCAAAAGGTGCTAAAACACCCTTGGTTATGTTGCCTTGAACCCACTAAAGGTTTTTAATGTTGTGAAATACTGGCTGTAAAGTCACTGAGATGAATCAAAGAATCATTATTCCTGCTTGATTTTCACACAGAGCAGGTATATAAAGAGCAATTTAGTTGGAGAAAATTTTCAAGAAGACTTGAGACAAAGGACAACTGATGGAACTGTCACTTAAAGTAGAACAGTTACATGTTCTGACAGCTCTTAAAGTCACTTATTAGCACATTGTGACTTGTGTGCTAATTCTGTATGCACGTAGAAATGCAAAAAGCTACGACTTTAGGGGTTTTACTTGCCCTAATACGTTATTAATGAAAAATTACCTGGAGAACAAGTAAATCAAATGTGATACAATGTCTTTGAAAGTGGCAGCTTATGGTATTTTTAAAGTTTGGAAAGGCTATGTGCTTTGTTTTCTGTCGTCTCTTTGAGATAAGCAGGCTACCTGCTTCCTGGCTCCAGCCTCATACTTCACATGAAGACATGATAGTGGTGTCAATATTCACATCAGTTGGCACGAAAACAAAAATGGGTACCTCCAAAAATGTTCAACTTTTCCTTAATACTTTGACGGTATGGCACAGAGAACCAGATAATGTTTCCAACATAAAATAAAGGATGTGAGCGAGCTGGGAGTTGTGCCAGGCTTAGACTACACAAGTTCCCCCAATTTTATCCCTCCTGACAATTAAAAAAGAACTCTGGTCTGGAATCTTGGTCTGTTCAGCTCAGATTATTTCGTATTGTTAAGGGTTTACAGATCCAGTGTTAAACTTGCTCACAGATTCACCAGGGCCACCTTGAAAATACCAAAAATGTTTGATTTCCTTTTTGCCGGTACACAGACGTTAAAATTGCACATCAGAGAACGTCTTCAGAGTTTTGTCTGGGCCCTAATCTTCCAAGGCATAACAACATATTTACAACTTTAATCTGAGAACACGCTGATTGCTACACTTCCGCCCAGAACAGCGAAAGCCAAGCAACACCAAACCTTCCAGCCCTTAAGACTAATGCTAGTGAGTGTACAGATATTTAAACTGATGGTTAAAATCTCATTGCAGTAACGTCAGCAGTGTTGTGGATGTCGTACTGGGCTGTCATGATGAAGAGGGAGCTGAGGCAGAAGGCAAAGCTCTCATTTTACTGGTCAATATACAATTCAACCTTTACCTACTGTCACGAGGTCTGGGTAGTGACCCAAAGTATGAGGTCACGGATACAAGCAGCCTAAAGAGATTTTCTCTGTAGGTTGTATGAATTCAGCCGTAGAGACAGATTGAAGAGCTTGTATATCCGGAGGAAGCATCAAAAGAATCCATGTAAAGTGGTTCATTAAGGTTGTCTCCTGGGTGCTTTTCTTTGGAGGTTCTTCAAGAATGTCCAACTGGGAGGAGATCCCAAGGTAGAACTTGCTGGAGGAATTACATATCTCATATGTCTAGAAATGTGTTGGGATCCCCCGAGGGGAACTGGGAAGTGTTGCTGCGTAAAGGGACGTTTGGATCCACTTCTGAGCCTGAAGCCATTGCAACCCGAGTCCAGATAATTGGACGAAAACAGATGATTAAAATCTTGCTGAAGAATAGAGCAGCCATGGTAACTGCATCTCTCCGACCATTTTCTCAACCAGACTCGTTTAGCTTGATGCTTTTGTTTTCTCATCACAAAGTATTACCAGCATTAGTTTGTTGCACCGCAGCCTCTATGTTGTTTACATCTGCTTCCCCATGTGTTGTTGCACTGCTCCCTCTGGCTCAGTGATCCACATAATATGCTGCGGCGTGTGATGCACCATTATTTTCAGATCGTGTAGCCTGTGCATGTCTGAGATTAGAGAAAGAATATCTGTGAAGTTTCTCCTTATGTGTGTGATGCAACCCGATTTCAAAATGTGTTAGGATTTTAAAACTCCTGTAGTCTGAGCCTGGCATTAGGGAGATTACAAAGAAAGACAGCATGAATGGGGAAGAAAAAAAAAAAAAAAAAAAAAGGGTCCATGAAGTAGACAAGGGTGAAACACAAGGAGAAAGTGACTGACACGTCTGTGCCAGATAAATGAGGAGTTAGATGTCCACAGCTGTTAACGACTAAACCCTGATTAAACAGTTATTAATCAGCCGAGGCCAAAGGAGTCACACCAACATTCATTAGGTTTTATCTGCTCGGCAAAGGCCAGAGATGTGCAGCCATTAATACAGTCGGATTCGAAACGGTAGACAAAAAAAAAGTTATGGTATTAGAGATAATTTTACCGCGGCTGTCAAAGGTCCCGGCGGTGAACACGATCAAGCCGGTAATCTTTAGTTTCGCCCCTTGCTATCGCGAAAGAGACATTTTTAATACATGGAGGTGCTACACAAAAGGACAGATATCAGGTGTACGAGCTGAGGGAGATTTTCTGGGCTGATGTCTTTCTCAGATGCTCCGCCGTCATCACCTACTCCATCATCTTCGGGCTGTCCTGCTTCACGTCTGCCACCTCAAAGTCCTGATTATAGAAATGCCAAACTATTCAGTCACGCAATTTATCATGACACTCGCCGTGTTCTCGGTGGCAACTGCGCCTCCTCTGTCACTGCATCGGGGCGAGCTGTCAATTTGAAACCCACCTTGTGTGTTGACCTTTGTGATATTCATCACATTAATTTTTCCGCCGATTCCTTTAGAAGGTGCACAAAAGCTAACAATTAACCTCTCTGGTTGGAGAGAAAAAAGTAAGAGAGATTTATGGCAACAGGGACATTTTTTTTTTTTAGCTAAATTGATGGATATCGGTGAGTGGAGACAGGAAACTTTATAGTGAAGTGGCTGGGAACTGCGTGAAAAACTGACGTATGGGAATAAACATCCCTCTGTTCACTCTTGGTGGTTTTACAAGGGGTTCAGTCCCGCGTGAAAGATCTATGAAATGTGACCCGGCCAATATGGATCTGTCCATAAAAAATATACTGAGTGAAATTAATGTATGTAAATGATGGGCGAAGGTAAGGTTTAGGGTCTCTCGAGACGTGGCATTTCATTAATTTTTTCAGGCCCTTTGACATAATTGGAAGCTCTAAATCTATGACTGGCTCATGCAAGCGCAAAACCCACAGTGGCGCTTGACATTTGTGGAGGTTCAAATCCTTTGCTATGATAAAGAAGTGTGGGGGAAAATGAATTTAATTCTGAAAAAAAAAACAAAAAAAAAAAAAAAAAAACAAAGATTAGCCCAAGCGCATGAAATGTACAGAAAATTACAGGTTGAAGTGCATGAGCATATGAAACTGAAGGAGCGTTTAATTAGAGGCTTTGCTATTGATTAAGCTGGGCAGAGGTGGGTTTTTCATGAGCTGCTTGGGCTTTTGTGGAGCAATTTATTTTCCAGACGGCGGCAGCAGGCAGAAAGGGGTCCATCCTGCAGAGAAATTAAGCTGCTGGATGAAGAAATTTAAGATAAGACGGCAAACCGAGGGGAAGAGGAGAAGAGAGATGGAGGGGAGACTGACAGATACAGTAGAGATAGAATTTTTATTTTTTTCACTTTAATCGACTTAACTTTACACAAGCAGCGGAGTTAATTCTAATTTAGAGTGACATCTTGGCAAAGGTTTAAAACATGCAGGAGTATCAACAGTATGAAAGAACTCAAGACACACAGTGTGAAGCTGAAGGGTAATAAAAAAGTGGACGAACAAGCTGAGAAGAATGGGATGTGCGCGAGAGATCAGCAGAGCAGGCGTAAGGCTGTGTGTTTGATACGTGTGGTGGCGGTTGCGGGGGTGTGATCGTCTTGGCAGAGCGCCGTCGACAGCTGCACAGTCTGCGAGCAGAACCGGCAGAAGCAGCAGCTTCGGCGTCAGCGGCTGCAACATCTGTCCCTGCTGCTGTGCCCCTCGGTGAGCCGATGATTTGCAAACCCTTCACCACGAGTGTCCCTCTGATAAGCTCGAATCTGAGCTGCGATTTAAATGTGAGTAAGTGCGTAATGCCGCAGTCGTGTTTGCTTCACAAGACACCCATACTGATTTAAGTTTGCAAGGAAGTAAGTGAAATGGAAATAAACGTTTGAATAAATCTCCGTAAACAGCTTGGATTAAGAGGCTAAATAAACACACATCAGTAAGGTTTGTAATAATTGATACAATAAAATGCTTATTTTTGTAAGTGGAATCCATAGCAACGCATGCAGAAGTAACTCAAGTGTAAGTGTTGCTGATTTGTCACCTAAAGGCAGAGCTGAAGCTAAAAAAAAAGACATATAGCGGGAAATAGAGGAATGGAGGACATGTGAAGACTAAAGCAGACAAGAAAGAATCAGGAGAATCTGGCAGTCAGTGCTACGACTCACAGCGTGATGCAACCGAACCGTGTTTGAAAGCAGAAAGAAATACAAGGAGAAGCTATAAGCCTTTGCATAGATGGTTCTCACATTAAAGGAAACTCAGACTACATAGACATTGATACAAGCTGTGTGTTGAAAATGGTCTCTGTCTCTGCAAGTGATTTAGAATTTTTTTTAGAAACTCTTACCATCTCTACCAACACACTACAAATATTGTCTATTACCCACAGGTTTTCTGACCAGTGATTTTAGCCTTTGCCATCTTGGCGACTCCTTTTAACTCTGAGCTAATCCAAAATTCAGCAGAGAGTTGTGGTGTGAGTGGAGCCGAGGTGGGACATGCAACCATCTCTGTACCCTTCATTTTAAGCCTGAATACAATTAAATTTGCATGCTACATAAAAAATTACTACCAGTGCAGTTGTCATGAACATGGAAATTAGCTATGGAGACATAAACAGTTTTTGTACCAGGCTGCAAACATGTTTATTTCTGCTGTAACTTTGGACATTTTAGCACAGGGGTTCATAGAGAGTCAGTTGTGTTTGGAGCCAGCCTCAAGTGGCCATTTGAGGAACTGCAGTTTTCGGCAGTTCCCTTCATTTTTCAGCGCTGTAGGACGCCTTTGGCCGGAAAACACGTCACACTGACATTCATGTACACTGGACATGCATGTACCTGTGTATAATTGTAAGGTCACGTGATACAGATGTGACAAACAATCTCTCTCAAGCAGATCTGCTCATTTTTAACCCTCATGAGCTGCTTAGTTTTTGCAACAGTCCCTGTAAATACGAACAGTTTACAATCAAAAAACCACATGTGCTGCTGTCTAGACCCAAGAAGAGTAGATTTCATCCTAAATAAAGTTGTTGATGTCTGAATAATTAAATATCTATTGACCAGTTTACTAGTGAATGCATGGGGTGCTGCACTTCCATGATAAACACCCAGGTCTGCATCGATGCTGTTGAAGGTTTTTACAACTCACCTTCACTCCCCGTTAATTAGTTTGGACTCTGCCTGTCCATGCATCAACACTGCAACCAGAGTTTCTCAGAAACTTCTACCTGGAAGGTCTTAATGGTTTTCAGTGAAGTATAACTGAGTTCACGTCTAGATGAAAGGCCAAAACGCATTTTTAAAAAAAAGCAGCTTTATAAAAAATGTGTGCTGACAAGGCTTCAGTCTGGGTAAAAGTGAAACTTTCAAAGAGAGGAGTACATCCTATAAAGAAGTGAAGAAAGTTTAAGCAAGATTTTGGGAACTTAGCTGAGCTGCTTCATTACAAACAAACTCTGACGACATGTTCCTAAATTAATTCAACATTTTGATACGAGTGAAAAGTATTATAAGACAAATTCACGCTCGCTGCCAGACTGCTATAACACATTGCACGTTGCTGTCACTTTATTAATGTGGTTCTTGACAAGGTCGCAGATGCTTGTCAGGCTTGTGGGCTATAAACTATGTCTCATATATCACATTAATAATGAAAAGATCGTGGTATTGTGACAGCTTTTTCAACAATAATATTACATATAAGGACGCAGTCATTCTTCTTAATGCGTTCTCACTGGTACTACTTGGCCTTGGCCCTTGTCTGCTTTCTTGATTTGCATAAATATAAGGAGTTTAAAATGCCAGCATGAAATGAAGCCACCCGACGAACTCATCCCAGGTTAGCTACAAGTCCATTAAGTTTATTAGGCTGGCAGCGAGCACAGGCCACCACTCGAGGTTAGGTACGCGAGACACGCTGACTTGCATCTGGCAGATGGCTGAACGCGCACGATTCTCAGAGATATTTGGAAGTGTCTGTAGACATTTGAACGCAAATGTGCGAGCTCGTTAGAAGAACTGATTGCACACATGTTAATATTAACCACTCAGATGGGTTTCCTAATAGGAAATAGTCAATTAGTAAATAGAAGTGGATTTTTTAAATACCCTCAATGAGTGCATCTGGCAAAATAATTCATCAGCGCATTTACGGATGCTCACCGCTAACAACGGTGTTTACTTGGGAGGAAGAACATGCCACATGCCAATAAATGGAAATGATTAATTATTTGAAGCGTCTGGCACATATAAAGCCTCATTAAACTGCCTGACTTCCTTTGATTATCATACAGTGCTGTCACTGGAGCAGCTCTGTGTGTTAAATCCTGTCTAAATTACAGGATGAGTAAAGAATTAAAGCCACCCATTGATAGAATATAGTATTTTTGCTTCATCCTAGTCACATTTTTTTTTCGTGCTCTCTGTCCTTACGTTTTATTTTAAGTCTCTGTCTGTATTGTCTCCATGAGTAGGGATGAAAATGGGTCGTGCCTCACCCCAAAGGAGTTCTGGCAGGAAAATTTGAGCAGGAACAGAGCCCAGTTAAGGGACTAGCTCAGAAAAGGGATTTGAGCCTCTCAGGCAGCGCTTACTCACAGGTTAGGATTATGGCCATTGTTGGGGCTTTTGGGTCCGCCAGCCTTAGTGGGAGGCTAAGAGAAAGTGCTGCCTGGGAGGCTGAGCTCATGTCTGCAAGGCTCCGTTACAGGAGCTCCACCTCGCTTTAATACCGATGGCAGCAAAAGCCTCTTTGGCAGTGTCAGGACATGCAACTTGACAATAATACTAAGGAGCAAAAAGAAAAAAGAAAAAAAACAGTTGGGTAAAAAGTTTATCACATGTATCTCTCTGTAATCGCTTTATTCATTTAAGTCATTACATTTACAGATTTCTACTTCTAATCCTACTTTTGACTCTTTGGAATGTTGCATTTCAATCTGATGCATTTTAAAATCTGCTGCTCTGTGAGGATGTACCGAAAAACAGTTGTTGCTATGAGCTGAAGGCTACCATCAGCATGCTAAGATGCTAACAATGACAATGATGACAAGCAGATTCAATGTTAACAATAGCTGCAGTTACATTGACAGTATTTCTTCAGCATGACTGAAATCATTCCGATTAGAGATTCCAACAAAATTGCTTAAGGACTTTAAATAATGTGATACGATAAGATGTGTGTTTGCACGCCCCAAAGCATTCAATCAGAACAGAACTTTGATACGCGCCAAGTGGTTCTGCCCACTGCCCATTTAATCTGCCCATTAATAGAGTAGTCCAATAATTTGTTCTACATAGTTGAGAAGACTCAACTCATTCAGCAGGATAAAATGACTAAGATGGACACACATCAAGTCATGTGTAGCCATGGGAACAGTATTTGTGCGTCTTTCTAAATAAGCGGCAATCTCAGCAGCACAGCATTCTCGTGCAATCTTTAAAGAGGGTGAGAATGCAAGAGGAACTTTACTACTCAAGGAGAACAGTAAACTTGGAGCCCCTTCCTTCGCTGAAGACCAGGAGTCAGTAGATGAAAGTCTAAAACAAATACTGGTGGGAGAAAGTTAGTTTACTGATCAGGACTGGAGCGTTGGAGAAACATACGCAGAAAGAGTGAATTGGATTTAGTGTTTACACAGTTACTGGGAGTGAATGCTGTCCTATTGAACAGACTATCAAAAAGTTAACACCACTGCTAAACAAACAAACAAAACAACAACAACAAAAAAAAATGTTTTTGAGCTATTACACACTCTGAAAGGCAATACTTATGCTTACTTGAATCACATCAGTGTACTTTACTTATTTCTCGTTGTCCTGTTCATTTCACTCATGGACTGTGAGAATGTACTCATTTTTCCTGAAAGAGTTAGAAAACTAACTTGAGTAAACTGGACTTGAAACGATCTGTTCCTGGACTGAACACAGAGCTCAGCAGTGCACATGTGCAGTAGAGAAGTGCAGGAGAAGTTTATGGAAACTTTACGGGGCTGGTGGTAGAGTGGGTCAGTCAATGATAGGAAGGTTGGTGGTTCAATTCCGCCCTGTAGCCATGGTCGTTGGGCAAGACACTTCACCCGCGTTGCCTGGTGTGAATGCGAATGAATGGATAGTTTGAGGTGGTGGTCGGAGGGGCAGACTGGCTGCCACGCCTCCATCAGTCTGCCCCAGGCTACAATGGTAGCTACTACCACCGGAATGAATGTGTGTGAATGAATAATTGACCGTGTAAGGCGTCTTTGAGTGTCTAGATATATAAATCTGATCAATTATTATTATTATTTAAGTTTCTAACCCTTGGAAAGATTAAGTTCATTATACTTGCTATTTGTAGGTTCAAAAAATTAATGAAATGAAAAATACTTTATTTATCCCAGAAGGGAAATTCAATAAATTAAGTAAATACAGCTAAATTTTAAGTAACTTTACAAGTAGATATGAAGAAACTGAATTTAAGACTAATTAGATTTACTTGCCTTTTTTGAGAGCAACCAGTTTCCTAGATTCTTTTAAGTAAGATCAACTTTTCACATTTTCCAGTGGAACGTCTTATTAATTTATGTTCATCCAACAAACGACATTGACTTCAAGGGATTAGCTGTACAATCAAACACACTTTTAAACATCAGTCTGAACTGTCTGACATCGCCCAAGCATGTTAAGATATGAGAGGGGATTTGAAATCCTAAGGGTGAATATAAATTAGGTCATTAAGCTACTTATATTAAGTTACCTCAACTCAAATGTAGTTTTAAGTCAGCTAACGCAAAAAAGTTTAGTTTAAGATATGCATATTAACAAGTTAATGGTATCAACATGATGATGTTGTCACAACCCATCCATTCATTATCTATACACCGCTTAATCCTCACTAGGGTCACGGGGGGCTGGAGTCTATCCCAGCTGACTCAGGGTGAAGGCAGGGGACACCCTGGACAGGTCACCAGTCTATCACAGGGCTACACTTAGAGACAGACAACCAAGCACACTCACATTCACACCTACGGACAATTTAGAATCACCAGTTAACCTCAACATGTTTTTGGACTGTAGGAGGAAGCCGAGAACCCGGAGAGAACCCACGCTGCACGGGGAGAACATGCAAACTCCACGCAGAAAGATCCTGGGCGTCTTACTGGGACGCGAACCAGCAACCTACTTGCTGCGAGGCAACAGTGCTAACCACCGAGCCACTTTGCAGCCCTTATCACAACCAATCAAATTAAAAATTTTGATTTTGTTTGTCAAAATCAGTAAAAATCACACAGAAATCGCACACATACGAAATCACACATATGGTTACATTCTCAACTAAAATTTACATGATTTATATATATATATATATTTGCAGTATGCATCACTTCTATAAACGTACTGCTTTCACTCATACTGGTTAGATTTGTTTCCCTCTGTAGACCGTCTTTGATATGTACACATTACATTTTGCATCTAAAAACATATGTTAGCAATAACCCAAAACTATAAAACGACCTTGCCCAAATCATGTTTTTAAATGCACAGATAAGAACACCAGAGCTCTGCCTCACCCCTGCTGATTCCAGCTGGATTAAGAGATACACACACCCATTCATAATTTAACTTTTACCAGAACGTGGCAGCAGCTAGACTTCCCTCTTGTGCTGGCACAGTGCAGAGACTGCACTCTGCCAAGACATCTTGTTTTACCAGCAAATAACAGAAGCAAAACACCTTCAGACGGACATTTCTTTGTAACTTTAACCAACTCCCTGAAAAAAAAAAAAAAGAAGCCTCAGTGTCTCCAGCTGGAGCTAGATCCACCAAGTGAACTGGATCACAGGATCAGTGTGACAGACGTCATGCAGACAGGCTACCAGCGAGTATAACTTCCACTGCCGAGTCACAGTTTTTTTTTTTTTACAGTTTCTCAGTCCTGAGCTCGCTACCATGACAGACAGCTGCGCTACAGACAGAATCAAATCAAAACTGTTGACATGGATGAAGGGTAGTGTTTCTTCAAGAGTGAGTGTAACACTGTTCAAAACTTGTTCTGTGGTTTCACACCGGAGATTTCCAACCGCACACTGATCCACAAGGCACACATACACACCATCAGCGGTTTGATGTGCATGATGCAGTGCTGGAGGTAGTGTTGGAGTGGGTAAACATCGCTGCTATGAAGCCTCGAAAAAAAAGCATCATAAGAGTGGGGGTTTGATACAGTCTGGTCATCGAAGCCATGGCACTGAGGAAGAACCGTGAAAGCTTCTGCGACAAAGAGAGAGCACAGCGTACGGAGGGGGGGTGTTGTAGAATCTACAAGAAAGACATAGTAGAAAGAAAAATGGCAAGACAAGCAGAAAGAAACAGCAGAAAAGTAGGCGTAGAAAGCAAGAAAATGCTTGGCTGGTTTACGAGGCCCGCTCGCCGCTTCGGGGGACGGCCGACGCGTTTGATCTCACGAGGAGCTTCACACGGGAAAGATAAGTCGGCAACACGTCTCAGTAGGGCTCTTCGACAACCTCCATGCATCCTTCTCTCCTCTCAGCTGAGAGCGAGAGAGCCCGACGCAAACAAGAGGGGGAGATAGACGAACAAACGGCAAAGTATGATTTATGAGCACTTCTCCTGCTTTGGTTTTCATCCCTCCCTGCGTCCCTGTTGGGGGGTAAACAATGCTGACTCCTGTGAGGGAATGCATGTACAGTCCTTTCATTCTGCCTATCTCTCACATGCACAAAAGCACAGTGGGAGAAGCCCCTCGTCGTCTGTCTATACCTAAAACCCTCCCTCCGCCTCCTCCTCCTCTTGTCTTTTAGCCCAGAGATCTATTTGTGCTGACTTCTTAAAAGGCATTGTGAGTGTCACTTGGACAGAGTGGATGGCTCTAATTGCATTTAACAAAGTGGAAGCAGATCCGTGCAAGCGTAAATGGATTGAACGTGTTTTTCTCACTTTATTCAATTGTTCCTGTAATGCACCTCCGTCACTTTGTGGAACTCTTGCGTGCTTTCAACATTTTCTCCTGCTTGAGCTAGCTTAACATGCATTATGTTGACTAGTTATTGCTGACACTTAAGCAATCCTTGGAGGCCATTTTGGTGGCATTGTGGACTCTCAGACGTAATGATTTAAATTTAGTTAGCAACTGCATTTTCACATTCACCACTTAATGAGCTGGACCTTCACTCATTTCGCAGCAGGAGGTTAATAATAAAATCAATGTCTTGACTTCCACACACAGTGCAGCGTGGGATTGTATGTTGAGAAGCAGACGCGCCATCACGAGACTCTTGTTTAGTGCTTTTCATAATGGAAATCGATGCACTTGATGGTAATTCACTGTATTTGATGATCATATAATTTCCTCTTTATAGCTACTCACATCTAATCAAGTCTCAAAGTGTTCCTCTTTGCTCTAATAGTTCAATATGAAACGTATGGCTTGTGGCAGTGGTCCCGGGTGGTTCAGTTTATCTATCAGCTATTTACGTTACATTGAATTGTTGTGGGTTGAAAATGCTCTTTGCATTTTCCTCGCTAGACTCTTCCTGACATGGCAACAGCTGCTCCGCCCTCCTCTTCTGTCTATTGCCTACAGCTGATCTGATTAATCTGCAGGGTAATTGTGGAGCTCAAATGTACAATTTGTATCTGTTCATTTCACAGAAACATCTGTATTTGAATTCTTACCAGAATTGGGGAGGTTCAAGACTGAACGTGGGTGTAGAAATAATCTAGACTGCCTCATCTTCTGTGTTACACGTTTGTCTACCACCATTTACACTTCTAACACATATGTTTTCAAAGTTGGTAACACAATATAACAATACTAATAGACTAACAGCAGGGGTACTACACAAGTCAGAGCAATGAAAAAAGGTTATAATATCTATATCATTTGCAATCAAGGAGACTGAAATGGAAATCTGATATTTGGAACCAATGTTTATGCTGATTGGCAGCGAAAATTTAAATTTTGGTATTTAAAATCAGACAAGACAAACTCCGACACAAAACTTCACTGAAAAGCCTTGATTTATGTTATAGATGAGAAAACACCAGTCTGCCGGTGCTGCTGTTGTGGTGTTGGACTGGTGAGAACAAGCAGAGAGACGCAAAAGTAGCACACTTTTAAATTAATTTATTTTATCAGGAATAGGTTTAGAATTTTATTTTTTTTTAACAAGACTTATAATTGGAAAAATGCTAAATAATAGATCTGTTGTTTGGCCAGGCTGATAATCGTTCAATCCTAACACTTAATTAAGTTTAGTTTCTGTTTATTTTCACAAAAAGAATAGAACATAAAAAAAACATGATGACTTTTAAATTAAGTGTACTGTCAGATTTTAACTACATCGGTCAGCAACACAAGACAAAAAAGGCTGTAAAATTGTAAGAAGCTAATGTTTTTTGAGGGCTATTCTTGGTTCTTGTCATCCTAGCGACTTAAAACACACCGGGAGTTTTGCGTTTAGCGTTTGCAAGGCTATACATTAACCCAAACCATGATCTTTTCCCAAACATAATTAAGTTCCAGGCATGAATTGTCATCTTGTGTAGTAGAATCTGCAACATCAGTTTAGCTTTACTCTGCTATACCAAACAAATCATTTGAAGACTAAAGAAATGTTACTGAGGACAGTTTGAACTTAAAACAAGTCACACCTAGGTTTTTTTTTTTTTTTTGGCTCTGTTATAATTTTTACACTATAAAACAAAATGTATATATACATAAAGTGAAAACACAGCAGCAAGGGTGCCAGAAAAAAATACCTTAAAGAAAGGTCAAATTAACTCTCAAAAACTGTAAAAATGGCGAAAATAATGGCAAATATCTGTAAAATGTTAAATTAACACTTTATTCTGTGATTTATCTGAAGTCATTGAAACACTAAACTCTTTAAAATATCAGGTTTGAAAATTACTAGTATTCTTTTTTTTCAGCAAATTAACATTTTATTTCCCTGTAATTTACTAGGAATTATCTGTAATTTTACAAAACAGGAAAACTGTTAAAAAGTATTTACCATTTTTCAGTCCTTAATAGACATAACTGCATTTTCAAGCAACAGCAAATATCTGCTCTATATATAAATTTTTATTCTTATTTTATTTTATTTTTTTGCTGGTTGAAATACAGTAAAACATGGTGTAACTTTACAGTCAAATATATATATATATATATATATATATATAAAAAACTAAACTAAAACAACTTAACATTCAGCACAATACAAGTTTTGATGTGGCCATTATGTAGAGCTTTGGACTCTTTTTTTGTTTTCTTTTACAGTCATGACATTAATACTTCTCTATGTGACTTGATCTGTAATTTAAACAGGGAAAATCAGTAAAATAATAGGTAAACATGATTTAACATATTTCAATCTTCAATCGACAGAATTTTCCTATTAAATATTGGACATATCTGGGGAAAAATAGTTTTGCTGATTTAAAGAGATAGCATTGTGCCATTTTACAGTCAAACACTGTTAAAGAATTGGTTACCACGAGTAAAAATGTTGACATTATTTTTAATGTTGGCCTTTTGGAAGGGTTAACATCTAAATGACGCTTTAACTATGATTTTACTCTTCTTTTTTTTTTTTTATCTGTAATTTAACATAATATAGAAACTCTGTAATGTAACAGTAAATTGTTCAAACACTTACAGCTACAAACTGTTCAAAAATGTGCAAAAGTGTGGATCTGGTTCAGCGATGTAGTGCATAGCAATCTGTGCTGTCATTCCCGACCTGTCATTCCTCACCTGCCCAGCAGCCATCACCACTGAGTCTCACCGCCTCAGCTCATCACCTGCCTCCCCAACTGCTTCTTATGAGCCATTACCCTCAGCAGATATGGAGGACAGATGTTTTGATGACCATCTGCCTCCCATAGCCCTCTGGATTCATTTCCTGGTCTGGCTACTTTCTCATTTGCAACTGCAATCATGCATTTTGACCTATAAAGACTGTTTTCACCTCACCTGTTCTGCCTCCAGAGTCTGCTTTTGGGCAGCAGCTCTGTGATTCAGTGTTACACCTCCTGTAACACGTTCTGTCTGCCTCCCGCTAACTCCCCTCCTGTGTGACCTTTCAGTGGTGTGCCTCGGCAATCTCCATCTTGGGGGGTGCCATGCTTCCTTGTGAGGGTGATAATGATTATCATGAAAGTGAGGAGGCAGAGGCAGACTGGGGGCATTTATTATGGAGTGATGCAAATAAGGGGAGGGACGGGAGATGAGAGGAGCAGCATGCCTTTACAGCACAAATACAGGTAAACAAAGCAGGAATGCCGGGTAAATGTGACTGTCAACATGTGGCATTTTAAAAGCCGCTACGCGTCTAGTCCTGCTTTACCTGTTATTGACAGAGAAAGTTCCTCATACAATGACTAACAGTGTGTGACAGCACAAGGTTTCTACCCAATATCCAGGATTTAATGGAGCTGTCCTCTGGCCGCAACACAGAAGCTCTTCCTAAACCCTCCGTTATTTTATTCAGTATATTCCATGTGAACCGTCTGCATATGAATTTCTCTGCCGCTATATGTTGAATGTCAAATCCATCCATTGCTCTAAAATCATTGCAATGCACCTGTGTGCTCATGTGACTGACAGTCCTCTGCATAATTATAACACAGAATTACTGCTCACTCAACCTTGAATCAATACCCTTCCCTCTCGAAGCGCATTCATCTCCGTAAAAAGCAATTAAACAGTGACAAATCAAAGAGTACATTCCATGATACACCCTGCCTGCGAAGCCTGCAGCGAGAGGTCAAACGCTGAGCGACATGAAAGATTAAATGTATCAATAATACATTCAGGCAGAATGATCCAGTGGGGGCACCTAAATGAGGCGTCACTGCCTTGTCACATTGGGGAACAGGTGTGCTGCCACAGAAGCTCCTGTACCGCTGCATAAGGGTGTATATTTGGCATGTCAAATGAACAGGTGTTGTGTATAATTCATCTTTGTTCCATATTTCATGTACAGGAGCAGAAGAGCGGTTTGGGAGTCTGCTGGGGGGGCTCTTTTGTCAGCCTTCTGGCTTCGTGTGGTGCACCTCTTCAGTGAGGCCTGATCTTTAGGAACACATCCTTGTGTGTATGTGCCATGTAACACTGAAGCGCCACGGCTACAGATCTGGGTCACACAGCACATGATGGTTACACTTTTGTCTTTCAGTGGTCGAGTGATTTTTGTAATTTTTTTTTAACACTACATTGAATCTGACACTTAAAATAAAAATGGAGCTTCCTCGGTTTGTTTTAAAAAAAATAATCTGCAAGAAGATATTTGAAAAGTTTAAACCCTGGAAGGTTCAAATAAGCTCAAATAATTTAAACTGTGCACTTATTCATGAAAATAGACGATTTTACCATTTACAGAATGTGGTCCTCTCATAGATATTGCACAATGACATACGTGCCCTTTTCGTTCAGATAAATCCTCATGAGAATGACAACACTGAAGAATATTTAGGTTGACATTACTTTTATAATGAGTGACTTTAAAATGACTGAAGAAGCTCATAAGACCACAACAAACAGAGCCGAACATGAAAGGCTCTGCCCCGAAGGATTAAGTTATAAAGAGCAAACACTGAAATAAATCACAGCATGAAGTAGGTCCAATTTAAAATTCACACTTCTCTCAACTTATAGTAATGGCACAGTGACCCAGTAAAATACGAGAGCCAATAATTGGAAATGACTAACAAGGTGAAGTATGAGGATATTTGAGCTACACATTTGTAAGATTAATGCTTCAGTTTTTCATACTGTAAGTGTACGTATTAGTGCATGCAGCCAAAAAAAACTAACTTAGCAAAGTCAAGTAAGGGTTTGAAGGGAAGCAAATTTATTAATTTTTATGTAATGTTCAGATGTTTAAATGTTTTAAATTTTAGAGTTACAAAAACACAAATAGACACATATACATACAGCCCCATTGTCTGTATTGGACATCCTTTGGTGTTGCTCAGCGTTACTAGTCCTCTCTTGGCATATTTTTTTCTTTTTTCAAATAATAAAGGCATAGTTGCAATTATATCATGTTAAAAAAAAAAACGGACCTTGAAAGAGCATTTTCTATTTCATCTTTGTTTCTTTAAAAATCATTAGAACCCTTGGTCCACTCTTGACTGCTGTACAGTGTGTAATATATGTATAATGTAAACTAATAATGGCCCAATGGTCGTGCATTATTCAGGATATTTCTTGACACTCCAGAAGTATGTTTCATCCTTTCTTAAAGGAACTGCAATACTAAAAAAAAGATAAACATGAAGTAGAATACTAGATTCATCCACAGACACACGCTAATGTTCATGAAACCACGATCAAACCAAGTTTTTCCACTTCAAAATATTTTACTGTTAGACTCAGACAAAAAAAAAAATGTTTTAAAATATAAATTTTCACAAGTGAGACAAACGCCTCTTTATATTTGAATTACAGTAGACTTTATTACAACTTAGTCAGCAAAAAGTGATTCAACTGCACCACTTGAGGGGAAAAGCAAAGAATCCCTTTTTTCCCCACGTAATGGGCAATGTCTCCTTTAAACGAAAGAAAGTGAGTCGTTGATCCGTCACTCGGATGCCTAGAAGGAATTCTGTGCCATAATTGTTTTAACTGAGGCTGTAATTCAAGCGCTGTACAGCTCATATTGGGTTTTCTTCCATGAGTGTCAGCGGGTTTTACGTAGAGGTCTGCTTTCGCAGCAGACAGAGTTCAGTAGTGAAACAATGGTCACATGTACTTTTCACTTGGTGTCAGAGGAGCACTAAAGCAGGGTTTTGATGTTAAGATGGCATCGAAATTGATAGGGTTAAAATAAAATGAGCCATTCTTAATTTCTGGAAGCTTAGGGAGTATTTACTGAGCATGAATTCCCTTTTTCAGCAGCAGCTTGATTTGCATTACCTCTGCTGATGAGTTCTTGAAACCTTTATGTTTGCCTTTTTGCAGAATATCTCAAAAAGAGTCAATGTGTCCATGTAGCATCTTCCATATACAACCTTTTATAGCAATTAGCTAACGTGGCTACAATGAGGGACACACTACTTGGCATGAATGACAGAACAAAACAGGTTGAACATATTTAAGCTTTGCACACTTATCAGCAGGCACAAAAAGAACTCAAAGAATTACAACTACAAAAATACAATATCTTCAACAGAACGCTTGTAGCCTTCCCCCTCTACTTAAGCTCTTAATGGAGAAAACATCAGAAAGTGTTGTTAATAGTGTAACGCTGACCAGAAGTACGGCAAAGAAGAAATGACGGATATGAAAACATCTTTTCCTCGTAACTCAAAACAGCAGGGTATGATTTTATTGTACTGATGGAAATGTTCACAACACTAAATTTACCATGTCAGCTGTTGCAGTCAGCTACAGCCAATTCCATCCAACCCAGCCTTTACTCGTTTGTGCTGGTCACACTCCTTGCTACAAATTGAGACTTCTATTTAAATATCGGCTTTCATATAAGAGTCTGCTGGTTGATTGGTTGAGTGATATGGTCTCATCTGGCCAAATTCTCATTGGTTGGATAACTAATAGTGTTACTTAAATCCTTTATCTTCGGTGGTTGGATGAACGAAGTACCTGTGGTCACAACTATGTCTTCCACATGTCTGTGAAGATTCTCAGTCATCCAAGTCATGGTTATTCTGGTAGATTAATCGTAGCAACTGGGCTTGCTTGAGTTCACACAGACCAGTATTTGCTGTGTGACTCCCACCACCCACTGGGGCACAAGCTGGGAGTCATAAGAACCCTACAACACCCAGAACGTGCCTACCAGGACGGCAGGAAAGGAGGAGGAACAAAAGCATATCAGAGGAGATAGAGAAGAAAAGACCAAGAAGCTAAACAACATCCCTGATGTTGCAGGAGTTTCTGAAAAGGTCAGGAGGATTTTTGACAAACATAACATTCCAGTGCACTTCAAGCCCATCAACACCTTGAGACAGAAGCTGGTCCACCCTAAGGACAAGACACCAATGGTCAATACACAAAGCAACATGGTGTACGCAGTCCAGTGCAGCGAGGAATGCCCAGACCTGTACATTAGGGAGACAAAACAGCCGCTCCACAAAACGCATGGCTCAGCACAGAAGAGCATCTCCTCAGGACAAGACTCGGTAGTCCACCTGTATCGTAAGGACAAAGGACACTCATTTGAAGACAACAACGTACAGATTTTGACCAGGGAGGACAGATGGTTTGAGAGGAGTGAAAGAAGCCATCTATGTCAAACTGGAAAGACCATCACTTAACAGAGGTGGAGGTCTGAGTCATCATCTCTCACCCGTTTACAGCTCAGTCCTAAGATCTCTCCCCAGGAAGATGAAACCGCATTCACACCTAACCACAAAAGACCCTAACAAACCCCTTTGTGGCAGGGTGAGCACTAACAACTCACATAACGAGGGGGAGGAGTAACAAACCCCCAACTGAAACTGAAACTCAGGTGTTAATGGCTCTTCAGGATGTAAGTATCTGGAACTCCCAACTAGTCAGTCAGAACTGATGAAGCCTCTTGGATGAGAGGTGGAACGTCTTCAAGGAACTCAAGCAGGTCCAGTTGTTACAATTAATCTACGAGAATACGTCTTCCACAACTAGGAACTCCCCCAACATCATGGAGACTGCTAGGTCAAACTTTATTTAAATTCACTGAACATTTACTCAGAGTCAGTCAAGAAAGCTGTGGCTGACTTTGTTGCCAAAATGTCGACTGTAAACTCTGAAAACTGCAGCATAGCATATATTTTAAAAAAATGGTTGGCCGACTTGTCTGTGTTATACTTCTGAATAGTTCTTGTGCAGAGAATTCGAGCGGATATTTAAAAAAAAAAAAAAGATTTTGTTATCATTTCAGTGTGAAAGAACTTCGTTAAAATGATTTAATTTGCTGTAAATACAAGCTTTTTATTTTGTATTCATTAGGCGAATGAAACTAGCAGGTAGAGTACAGCCAGCGTACTGTGTCAGAATTATTTAGAGGTTAGTAAAGTATGTGCAATTTCATTCTACCAAGATATTCTTTGGTTGACTACAGTCCTGGAATTTTCAATATGTATGATGTGTAACGGGTGGGTTGCAGTGAGGAGCCCACAGGCAAACATCTCCTAATGCTACAGTGTTGTTGTGGTTCATTGTTTCGGTTTTTATTGCAAACAGCTCTACTCTTTGAGTTTCACCACTCTCATTCCCAGCTGTGTTCAATAAGTTCTGAACAGACTATTGTACACTGTCAGTTCAACACCAAAGAGCAGACAAAGTTAGTGACTAGCTGGCGAACAAAGTGGAACATTTAGAGATGCTGGAGAGTCAGAAATTTGTGTGAATACTGGACTTATATTCTCCAGGTGGCTAGAAACGTGACTTCAAGTGAATACTAATGTCGCATTGCATCTAGTGAATGTGTAATGATGTGACAGATTTCAGTTAAATGCTGCTATTTACACAAGAATAGTAAACCAATGTAAGCCCAACGTGAGATTGTTGTAATAAGATTCGGTTTATGATTATAAGTTGGCTGTAGAAGGGCTCATAGTAGATATAATGACCAATTGAGTGAAATACTTAAAATTCACATTTCAGGCACATGCATACATTTCCACCGCACCTCATTATCAAGCTGACAATTTGGTACAGTGGAACAAATTGATCATTTATTAAAAACCTGACAAGGCTAACCAGAATATCTTGAAAATGAAATTGCAGTGATTGAGTTCAACTGATTGCCATCATTACCCCCATTACGTTGTCCAAAAAACTGCTCTCTTACATTGAACCTGGAACAGCTGGAGGAGGTTATGCGAGATGCATAAGGGCACATCGGAGTTTTTCGAGGGAAGGTAGGACAAATCTGCACGTGTATTTGCTTTGTAAAACTTTCTGCAAGTGCGCCGCATTTTCAGAGTTTATAATGATTATGTCCTAATTGCTTTGTTAACTCTATTCTTACAGAAACCTCCAATTCCATTTTGAGAGGATATAGTGTAAAATCCCTTATTATGCCACTTATACGCTTTTATGTTGTGCGGATCCCACAGTGTGATTTAAATGGGATCAGACAGTTACACAAACAACAATTAAAAGCTTGGTTAAGTTTGTTCTTCCTGATTACCAGTGAAGTTGTATCCTGCATACAAAGCAGTGCCTTCACAACAAATGTCTATTGATGTGCATTTGCGATGATCAAGGCTTCATTCAAAAGCCGCCTCTGTCCCTCCCACAACACAATACACTCTCATCCAAGGCCCTTATGAATAAGGCCAGTCACTTTACAAAGACAGATGGTAATAGACTAGTCAGTCTGAGACTCTGAGAGTCATGCGTTTGTAGCTGTCTGTTGCTCCGTCATAACAATATATATAGTCAAATGAGGTGATACATTTTGATTGGTAGACATAAGGAACATCAAAGGCCTGCCAGAGATGTAACCCATCATCTGTACAGGAAGGCGAATATGAGCTGTCCAGCCTCAGCTATCCTTCATTGTTCTGGGTGAGACGGGGCATTGTGATTGCCTTGCAAGGTGGTAGTGATGAAGACAAATGGAAAACCACAGTATGTTACACTTGGCATGGAGCAACAGTATAAATGTCAAAGAGACAGAAGGTCTTCTGGACAAAATGTTTCTCCACACTCACTGTTGTATGGTGAAACCAGACAAATTTGCCAACAGGTTGTCTCAGGGGTATTTAATTAGAAAATTTCAAATGACAAAAAGTTACCCGATGTAATTAAATGTATTCCATCCATCCATCCATTTACTCATCTTCTTGCGCTTATCCGAGGTCAGGTTGTGGTGGCAGCAGCTAAGCAGGCCATTCCAGATGCTCCTCTATACAGTAATGTTTTTCAGTTCCCCTTGGGGAATCCTGGGATGTGCCCAGTGCAGATGAGATATGTAATCCCTCCAGCAAGCTCTGGGATTTCCTCCCAGTCGGACGTCCCTGGAAAACGTCCAGTTTCCCAGCAGGCATCCTAATCAGATGCCTGAACCACTTCAGCCAGGCTCCTTTCAACTCTACACAAACGATCCCAACGAGGAAACCCCTTTCAGTCACTTGTACCCACGATCTAGTTCTTTCAGTCACTAACCAGAGTTCATGAGAATAGGTGAGGGTCGGAAGAAGGGGTCCGTGGTTACAACACAGGGGATCGGAGACACTGCCAACACCCGCTTTGTGCTGTGAATACAAAGCGGACATGATCATAGGCCTCCTCCAAGTTTACAAAACACGTGGATCGGATGGTCAAACTCCCATGACCCACTCAGCAACTTCACAAAGGTGAAGCCCTGGTCCATCGTTTCAAAGCCAGGATTTCATTATTTGCTTTCATGAAAGAAAATACACCAGCTTATGTGTCATGTTTATAACATAACATTAACTACATAAGTATGTTTATTTACTATTTGTCAAAGTGTTAGATGAGAAGATCAATACCACTGTCACAATATCTTGTTTGTCTACTACACAGCTGGAGCTAAGAGGCAATTAGCTTAGCGTAACACTGAAAGGAGGCGTAAAGGCTTGTCAGGCTGCCTTTAAGTAAAATAAATAAACAAATAAAAGGCTGAGGAAGTCCTGACTTATTAGCATGTTGTAATCCATTAGCTTAATCAGTGCTCAGATAGTTCCAGCATGTAACCCCTTCTAAAACCACAAATTGTCATTTTTACATTTGTATACGAGTACATATTAAAAATACAAGATACAGCATTTTAATTAGGAAGATTTAGAGGTGCTGGTAGGTGTATTTGGCTCATGGACAGGCTAAGCTAGGCTAATCAGCTTCCAGTTACAGCTCTGTACTTAATGCACAAGCAGATTAGTTTTAGTGAATAAGCATATTTTCTAAAATATTTCATTTCTTTACCTTTACATGAAAGGAATTAGTTGAACTATGGTAGAAATAAAGTTCTTTTTAAAGCTGAATTTAAATCACAAGATCTTAAAAATATTGATGTCTTTGTTATGCTGTTGTTGCCGTCTATTGTTAATATTTATGCTGTCTTTTGTGGTGAGCTTGTTAGCTGGTCATCATTCATGATTTAAAGTCCCAGGCCATGATATCATCATTGTGATTGGTTGTTGCCAAACCTTAAATCCTCACCATTTATCTGTCCACTAACTGGAAAGCTACACAATTGTTTTCACTATGTGTGTGTGTGTGAGTCGGCAAGCAATCCTTTATCCTGGCGCTGTTGACTTGTCCAGGAACTCCTACCTACATACTCATTATAAGCAACAAAAGATAAAAATGTCAGCTTAATGTCGAAAATGTAAATATGCAGTGGGAGGGAAAATGGCGCAATAATCTCATAAAGTAGGTAAGAATGGTTGTCATAACAACCTACACGCTACTTTTAACGTTAGAGCCAGAAACTAGAGCATTTATAAAGATCCAATTTTAGCTATTATTATCTGTGCAATGCTTTGTTAATTTTTGAGTACATGATGTTGTGCATTTATTTGTTTTAAACAATAAGATGGAGTCTATTCTGTGGCTGCTGCTGTTGCCTCTGAGCTGTTCATTAGCAAAGGCATTGAACCTAGTCCGGATTTTCCTGTCTGAAATCAGCACTACTCAGCACTGCTTCACCCGAGAAGAAACTTGCCCAAAGAAAAACTTGTGGATGCTAATAAATGGTTCATTTCCAAGCTTTACGGTCTTTCTCAAATATTGGCCTGAATGTGCATTGTTCTGCTGTTATGTGAAAATATTGCTGACATGTCACTGGAAGGCTGGGGATACTATATTAAACAAACAATGCTATTCAATTTCTCGAAATGGTACACTGATCACTTTGTGCGTGGTCAGAATTGAATTTTCCTGAAATGTGATATTTGAACTGACTACATCTCAGTGAAGGCAGAGTGAAGGAAAGAGAACCGCTCATAAATCATTCCTTGACATTGCTGCTTCATTACCCCAAACTCACTTTCTCCCAGCCTCTCTCTGTCTCTCATCAAAACTCCATAATCCCTGTCAAAGCTGTTTGGATTGTAAGTTAAAAGTGATTCACAAACAGGGGGGGGAGAGAGAATGAGAGAGGATGGAGAAGGAGAGAGGATGGAGAGAACTGTAATCTCCTCTGCATGGTGGTCTGTTCCACACACTCTTATGATAATTACCTCTTGCTAGCTTTCACTGGCTCCATACCTTTTTTTTATAGGTGCAGGGAGGGTGCAAATGGAACTGGCTTGTAATTATAATGCTCCAAGTGCAGAGAATCATCCTCCTGTGTGAGCACATGGGAGAGCTGATCATTCGATTTTAGAGGCTGCCATCGGCCCCTGTTTTCACCAGAAATGTCAGCTTGATGGATTTAAGTCAAGGTCAAATTTGAAAGCTCTGATTAAAAACTGAGTGGTGTTATGGATCAAATGTTGGGAGAGCAAAAGCACAACAGAGGGTGCAGCTGGGGGAGAGTGCAGCACTTTTTCAATGCCAATACCACTGCAAGCTAAGACCATGTAAAATAGCTTTTGGTCAGCAGTAAACTATGTCAAGCGCGGGATTGTGGTTCATGTGGGCGGAGGACGGGAGCGGATACCACCGGAAGCTGCTCGATCCTCAGTGTGCTGCAGAAAACACAACACTAAGCAAGGAAGTTTGACAATCATTATAGAGTTTTTGGAAGGGAGGAAACAGCCACACATATCTGATGTGAATATTCTCCGAAAGCGGCATCCCAAATCCACAGGCTGCTGGACTATCTGCCAATTTACCTGGAAAGTCTCACTAGAACTGCAGACATTTGACTCCCATTATAAACACCGGTCAGCCACATTACTGGTATGACATTAGTCATCTTCTTACAATGCAATGTTCTGCTGGGAAACCTTGGATCCTTGCTTTCATGTGGATATTAGTTTGACACATACCAACATTGTTACAGACCAAGGACAAACTCCCATGGCAACGGCACTCCCCAACGCCAGCGGCTTGGACAATGTGCCTCGCCGTGCCATGAAAACTGCTCAGGAACAGCTCTAGATAAATGACAAAAAGCCCAAGGCATAGTTCTGGCCTCCAAATGCTACGAACAAGCCTGATCCACCGAGGCTCCTTCCTACAACCCATAAGACCCAAAGAATCTTCTGCAAAACCCCAGTACCGGACACCTCAGGACGCCCTAGAGCTGTTTTAGCTGCACAAGTGGGGACCTGTACAATATTAGGCAGGTGGTTTTTACGTTGTGATGGTCGGATCTACACTGTTTACAGGCCAAAAGGCACAAGAAAGCAAATAAAAGAACTTCATGAAATGTAAACAGGATCATAACTCGATGCTGACACAATGATTGCACAAGACGAGAAACCACAGCCATCATAAGACACTAATTTCTTTTTTATTTCTGCCTAAGTGGTGCATGTAGTCAAACAAGTCTGCAATAAACCAAAATAACAAAAAGCAAGTGTAATGCATATTTGGTAATCCAATGCTGTCATTGGTAAAAATGCAGTAAATTAGTCATACTACACAAATTACTGTGTGTTATTTACAACTGATGACTGATTGTCATTAAGCCAGCCATGTTATTGTAATAAGGGTGTCATCAAAATATATTAAAAGGTTCAGACTATTGGTGCTAATTCAAGCTACTACTATTATCTGAGCCAAACTTGTCACAGGCAGGAATGTTTCCAGCTTTCATGAACCCAAATCTTCTTAAGTATCATGGACCTCTTACACATAAGACTCAAAAACCTCTAATACCTAGACTAAAATGTAGTTATGAATAGCAGAGCTCCCCTGGTATTGTAATAGAGGCACTAACAGAAACTCTTCCCCATATCCCCGACACAAGGATTCTGCAGTAGTGGTGAAACATTTCTGAAAATTGAGTGTTTTTAAGGTCACAGCAAACTGTGTGAGCAAACAAGAACAACAATCTGTAGCGCCTCCATTGCAATAACAGGAAGTTCTTATATGGAAACTGTGATTACACTGAGTATTTAGTGGACAATACCACTGCAGATCTCCTGAGACACGTGCAAAACTCAAAAATAACCAATACAAAAGAGTTACTGCTCATTTTTCCATGTGTGCAGCAGTAAGCCTTATCAACTGAGAAACTGAGCAAAGTCTAAAAAAAAAAGAAAACACTTAAAGAAAGAAAAAAAAAAAAACTTGGAATGGGGTACTTGGGAGGCCATTCCTATTACAGTGGCATTTCAAACGAGTGTGCTTATCCAGCGCTGGCTTTGCTGGCTGTAAGTGATTCATCTCCTGGAGATAAAAGCAAACAAATGTTGCCCAGAGAGATGTCTGATGGTAGCTGTCCATGGTGCTGAATTTACCCTTGGCTTCTCTCTCTCTCTCTCTCTCTTCTTTCCCTCACCCTCTGTCTCTCTGTCTGTCAGTCTGTGTCCATCTGCCCTGGGCTTGTGTGTAAGCACACATTGCCAATGTCAGTCAAGACTGTCAAAGCAAGGCTGCGGCAGCCACCTCCACGGCACGGCGACTATAATGTCTCAGTCGGGTGAAATATTGGCAATCGCTGTGTGCACAGTGTCAGTGGTTGCAGTCAATATGTCCTTTTTACTGTTTCAATATAAGCGTTAAAAGTCTCCTGGCAGAAGACATACAACAACATAGCCATGACCCATTCAGCTCGGTGTCAACTCCATTCACACCAACACCGGCCTTGCCTATCAAAAGCCTCCATTAAGCCTTCGACTCTCTCTGCAGGAATGCCACAGCTGACGGTGAGATGTGTGGATAGCAACAGACTTGTTCGTTTATAGATATACACAAATTTGTATGCACACACAACCACAACATCTTCATCTAATTAATCATACATTTGTCTCTTAATTAGTTTTATTATTTTACTAAATTGATTTTTTTTTTTTTTTTACATTTCTATCAAAATGTTTAATCTAACATCTAATCTGCATTCCGACATCTTTGTTTATTTGTATTTTTGCACAGCAACATTTTAAATGAGGGCTCTACCTCAATATATTTCAGAGTTTAGTGATGATTAATTCTCATCAAAGGGCTCTGGAATGAAAAGCCTGCAGAACAGTTGTCACGAAACCTAACTGGATGGACTCTTCCCATGACTTGACAGAACCTCCATCACACTGTGATGGGTATTTTTTTTTCCCCCCTTCATGATTGAGTTTTCTTTTCTATAATTGAATTTTACTAACTGCGTGAGTACCATTGTTGATTTTATTCATACTAATTCATTAACTCGTCAAAAGCTTCACTATTTTATCTTCGGAGGCAAAAGAGGTCCTTTGTTATTTCTCAGGAAAAAAAAAAATCCTTTGTATTCATTGCATGCATGAAGAATCATTACTAATGAAGTATTACTTCACACGCAAGAAAAGAGAGAAATGATTTTAATTTAGAATGTGTCAACAGTTTTTGAGAAGCATGTCAAAATGCTGCGGCAGTTTAGAAATTAACAGTGAGCTGGCTTATTTTGGAGAGCTGACTCTTCTTTTTTTTTGTGTGTAATAGTAGAAGCTGTCACCTTACCATTAAAGACTTCTGCTCAGTGTTCTGCTGCATTTCACACATGCCATAGAAAACATGGACCTCTCTGGTGTGTCTTTAAATCTATTACTGTTTCTATTAGTGATTCAATTTCATATTGCTCTAATAAGGACATTTTATGCCTTTATATAATATTCATTTCACACATTTAAGAGAGGCCCAAGGCTCACAACTGTTTCGCTGATTCTTACAGTGGGTTTCACAGTTTAGAATTCTAATTCTCGTTTTCAGTGGACTAATTTAATCCTAAAATGCCCCTCTGGTATATCGACATCAATTAAAAATGGCTGAAAGTTCAGCACAGTGTGCCGGTTTCTATGTAAGCTGAGCAGATTTTACCCAAAAACTCAAGCTCAGTGTTTGAGCCTGTATTTCCAGGGAGTGGGTCACATGGACCAGGCAGTGCTTTTATCATTTTGTTAGGACAGTGAGGAGAATCCAGTTTCACTCCGAACTCAACCGCAGCCACTTTGTCAAGACCCCATGGTGTCATGTTTGAAAGCACTGGCTACCCTTTAGAGTCATTTTTCAATGTGCAAAGTAGTTAAATAGATCTATAAAAATCAGTGCGTGTCAGAAATAGACACAATGAGTCCACAGCCAACAGTTCCCTACTGCTTTCCTCACTGTCGCCCTTTTATACATAACAAAAAGTTTGCCTCTTAGCATGTGGTCATTGTTGTAAAAGGATGTATTTTAACCCAAATCACGATCCTATTCTAAGCCTAGGCACGTAATTCTGCTGCTTAAAACTAACTGAGTGGTTGTGGTGCCTCAACTTAACTAAACAGCCGGTGAAAATGAAAGTTAAGTCACAAAATATAAGGACACTAAGTGATAAAGTAATGGTCCGATACAGGTCAGGAATCTCAGCCTCCTGGGTGAAAGCCCTGTGACTTATACCTCCTCCTCCACCCCTCCGACCTCCTAAAGAGGCCGTTGTGAATAACTCCTATATCTGCGCAGCATATTGATGAAAGTGGCACCGACGCCAAAGAACACCTCGCGCACATCTGTCAGACATCTGTCAACCGCTTTGACAAAATGGCAGTTACCAAAGCCTTGGAAACGAGAATGGGTTTTCTAAAAAGATCATTGGTGCATCCCTACCGTCCTCCCAGCACATTTACTGCTGCAGAGTAGTGAGGGAGCGCTCCCTTTGTCGACTCCTCCACTCTGGGAGTCTCTCTGGGTCACTGAGCACTAAAACAACCAGACTCAGGCACTTATGAACAGCTAAAAAGGATAACATGGTGTGACAACTGTAAATACTTATAATCACAGACAGCTATAAATTAAGCCTTTTACTACAAAGAAAGACATTTTTTTAGGGTTTGTGATGCACAAATGATTGCACGGCACTGTTTCTTTTTAAAATAGAGGTGAGGTTTTACCTGCTAGCTGCCTATGTTTTTTTTTTTGTTTGTTTGTTTGTTTTGTTTTTTTCAAATTCTCTAAAGATAATCTAATAAATGCCTCTATTGTATGGAAACTTCATAGCAGCATGTGGGCATGAAATCGGTGGCCAGTCACAAACTACAGATCTCTCCCAAACAATAAACTCCAAGTGCCACTCTCCGCCTCTTGTTTCCTTTCTCTCTTCCCTCTCAGCTTTGCATATGACTTTCATATTCCCTTTCATGAATAGCCTTTGCAATAAATTGAAAAAGGGCTTATTCTGAGAATGCTTTTCCTCCCCAAGTCCCTTTAGGTAACATGAGAAATCAGCACAAAGAATGAGCTCAATTCAATTATCGTCCTCCATACTCGGAGGTTCCAAAGAGCCTTTAACAAATTGAAGATGGCTAGAGTTGATTCACGTAAATGGACTGAATCTCACTCAAGTATTTAGAAGGGAGGGGGGGAATAGTAGGTGGAAGACCATATCTTGGTGTTGAGAAGCAGAAGATATAATTTACCACTGAAAGGGATAAACCTTGAGAGGCCTCAACAGCTTTGCAGCAACAACAGTCCTATCAGGGAAGCAGCAGTAAACCCAGTGTTGCATTTGTTCCACTCACAAGGCTTTACCTGCTTTGTTGACAATGCAAGATGACAGCTTTAATGTCGGACCTTGTCTTCTTCCAGTGTGCTACGTCTGACTTAAATGTAGAACCAATGCCTTTGTCACGGCGAATCGCATTTTGTAAAGGTTGGCTTTCATGCTCAAAACTGCCTCGAAACCTAAGGCAAAGGCACTGGTGATCTTTCATGCAAAACCCAGAGAGACCCCCGACCCACCCCCACCTCCTCACACATGTACACGCATATACTACACGGACTGTATCATTTAGCATGTGCCGAGGACTCTATTCATTCTAGTCAGCACAGTGACCTCATTAAAATGAGTGGGCGCTGTGAGCTGCAGTAGATTTTGTAGGTGACAATATATCTTTTTGTGTTGAATGCCAGTTGCAAATCTATTTTTGCTTCAAAGGTGCGTGCATGTATGCAGCACAGAGCCACGTATGGACAGACAATAGGTGTATAAAAAGATCAATAAATGAAATTAACGTTTCATGTGTGCAGAGATAAATAAAAAGCACGGGGGGCATCGGAGCAGATAATACTCTATATCATGTCGGATCCAGTGTGTTGTCGGTGCGCCTGTTCCTGTGGGGAGCAATTTGCTTGTTTTCCTCCAGACTCCAGCAGCAGTGGCAACGCCGACACTTCCTCTACCCCCAAAATGAAGAGGCCTCTGCTGGGGAAATCACCTCTCAGTTTGGCCTCTCTACTCCTAGATCCCTCATCTCCTGCGTCGTAACCTCTGAAAGCACCTGCCGTGCGGCCATTACCCAGGCGCTAGGGCTTTAAGCAGGGGAAGATGGATCTAGAGGCTGTCCCCAGCCAAAGCTCCACACATCCCTCCTCTGTATTCCACACCATTACTTGTCTAGCTGCCTGCCTAGCTTTCCTGCCTCCTCTTTCTCCCTCACTGCTTTCTCCCACTCCTTCTTTTTTTGTTTTGTTAGCCACTACAGTACATGGCTGTAAAAAGATATAAATATCTGGAGGCGTGAGCCACATCCAATAAAGCAAACTGATGTGAAGGGCTGTGACAGGCGATCACACTATTTGAGGAGTGTGACAGCGATTTATTCGCTCAGTTAAGGTTGGTAAGGCCTTAAAGCAGTACACTGGAACCAGAAGACAAATGGACATGGATCTTGGTAAACCACTGCATTAGAGGGAAATGTTGCACTGGTATTTAAACAGATTGCTCTTTGACCTGTCCAGGTTCATATATCTAACAACGAGGTGATGATGGATGAAGCTGTATCAGAATGAAACATGAAAGTCATTCAGCATCTAATTATTGTTTGCTGAGTCAGTGGCAGTGAGAATGAATACACAGGTGTCTCATACAAACTGACTTTTGTCATTGGCTCAAGTCAGTTAGCTGCTAATATTGCCAGATGAATTCCTGGTGCATAAATAAACTGTTAATTTATGAAACCTCGACAAAACAAAGCATTCATGACTTTGATCTGCCACGAGGGGCTTTGTTTGGAACGCCCAGCAGGTGGCCCGAAACAAACCTTAAAGGGAATCGCTGCCCTGCCTCCCTATCACACATCCAAACGTCGCCGTCTTTTATCTCCTGGCCCCCACAAAACAGCCGCTCACTGTGTGTGCTCAAAGTGCGACACATCAAAACAAGCGTTTAAAGGCGGACCTCAACTGGGTTGTTTTCAGGAATCTTTCAAGAACTCAAATGACTAAGCATTTCACGCTGTGATTGTGCTTTTCACATATCTTTGAGTCAGTACAAACCGCGAGATGCTGGAAGTTGGGGATAACAATAGTGAATGTCAGCGCATTGATTACTATGGTTTGAAAACGCTTGAATTTATTCATTTGTTTGGAGGTGGATTCACAGCCTTCAGAATGTGGAATGGCCAACACTGAGCCCATAATTGACTAACTGGCAGCAGTGTTTTAATAGCACATATCTCAGTGCATATTGGCTTCTCTCCCATTTCACATGACAGGACATGTCATTGCTGGATGCTGCTAGGATTTGAATAATGCATAAATGGGTCTTAGGGGACGATGATGTTTGCTACAATACGAGATCATCCAGCAAGCCACACAGAAGGAAGATCAATAAAACTATACACCATAACTAAACAGGCAAAGAGACTTGTTGTTTGCTCTATGTTTTCTAGAATTTTACTGATTTTACTGAGTAAGACAATATTCCTACAATATTCCAGTTTCCATTTGCCCAGGGCAAGTAACCCTGGGAAAGTGGAATACCTCATGTGGTTGTCCAATCAGGCATGTGAAAAATAAGTGATTTCTCTCTTTTCTTTTCTTTTTTTTTTCCCCCCATATTCACTAACCACTGATGATGTCCTGGGCCCGTTGACCAAACAGAGGTTGTATTCCCCACTAATCAGAAGCTGTCTTTCAGACGGCAACTGTGATCTGAAACATGGCGCACAATGGAACACTAAACACTAGTATACGTTGCTAACTGTTTGATGTTGCTTGCTAGCTAGGGTCAATGTTTAAGTTCATACCAGCCATATAATTGTTGCTTGTTTATTCATGTTTCGGATCTTAATTATGTACAATAATTGGGTGAATTTACAGGTTTTCAGACCTTGGGATTTTTGTATTTTCACCTTCAACAACAACAATAAATATCTTACATGAGAAGCCATTTAAAGGGTTGAATATCTCCAGAAATATACCTCCTACAACCATGATGTTTTGTGAGTACACAGGCAACGGCGTTTCCAGTAGATCGAAAATGATGAAATAATTCCAGCAGAGGTCAAATTTGTAATTACTGACCTTAAAAACAGAAAAATAGAAAACAAAAATCAAACAAAGGTCGTACTGGTGCTCCATAAAGTTCATGTTTATATAGAGACATATCTATATTCTGCTAAAAAGATTCAGATCAGATTCAGATTTCTTATAGCTCAAACAGAGAATGTCCCGGGTGGTAGGAGTCCTTCAGGATGGTGTTGGCTCTCCTGAGGCAGTAAGAGCCATGAAGGTCCTCCAGTGTGGGCAGAGGGCACCCAATGACCTTCTCAGCCATTTTGGTGACCCTCTGGAGTGCTTTCCTGTTTGCCACTGTGCAGCTGGCAAATCATGTGCAGAGGCAGAAGGTGAGGATGCTCTCCATGGTGGAGCGGTAAAAAGACACAAGCAGTCTCTGGCTGATGTTGTTCTTCCTGAGGATTCTTAGGAAGTGGAGTCTTTTTTGTGCCTTCAGTCTTCGCTCGAAATTTAAACTTTTGGGGCCCTTTAACATCAGTAGAATTTGATGTGTGGCAAGCATGACAAGCCAAGGTTTCCGTTTTTGCCACAGTGACTCATTTGTAGCACCACAGAAACGAGTGTGCAAAGGGGTCTATATATTGTAATTATATGTGCAAAGTTACAAGATGTTTCCACGTTGCCTTCATGTTGAAACTGAATAAATTATGAGGCTCATTTCGCCTCACTGAATGTTTTCGTGCATGTACTGGAAATGAACACTGAACATAGACGCTCATAATTCAACACACATCACAATAAATCCCATGTTCACTGAAACAAATCGTGCTATAACAAGACACTGAACACTGAAACTGAACCGACGACAAAATCTGAGACGGCGGAGCAACACCGCTGTCTGAAATGAAACGGACCGACTCAAGAAGAACCAGCTACTGGTGATGGATCACCATTGTTTGAGTAGAATTATATTGACCATGGATAACAGCACTGATCTACAGCACCACTGAAATTGTCATATTGGTTCTGTCCCATCACCCCTCAAATCTGCTGCACTTACTCCCATTCTCAAGAAACCTGGTTCAGGCCCCAGCAACTTCAGGAACCTGCATCCCATTTCCGACTTGTTGTTCCTCTCAAAAATCGTGGAAAAAACTGGTGCATCTCAAGTCCACTCTCATCTCTCCAATAACCTGTACAAACAGTTTCAGTCTGGTTTCCGTCCCCAGCACAACACAGAAACAGCTCTACTCAAAATAACCAATGACCTCCTGTTGGCTGTAGACTCCTATCCATCCTCATCCTCTTCGATCTGAGCACATCTCCCGTTCCATCCTCCTCCACAGCCTGGCATCCATTGGTCTATCATGCACACCCCTGGACTGGTTTTCATCATATCTCTCCGGCCACACTCAGTTTATTCAGTTAAAAACATTCACATCCCAGCCATCTCCGCTCTCCTCCGGTGTTCCCCAAGGCTCTGTTTTCGGTCCCATCCTTTTCATCATCCATTTTCTCCCCCTCGGCTATATATTCCAGAAAAACAACATTCAATTTCACTGCTATGCAGACGACAGACAGCTCTACCTTTCATTTTCATTAGAATGAAATGCCACAACATGATGAATTTAACTAAATGCAACAGAAGTGAATTTTACATGAAAATCATCTGCACCAAAATGACAAGACTTAAGAATGAAAACACTTTAAAGACAGACAATTTGTCTCTGAAATGGTCAGAAATAAAAACCCTTTCAACCCCACAGCCTCAGTGTGGCTCCAAAGGCAAATTCAGGTGATTTTAAAAATCCACTAAATTCATTTTCTGGCTACAACAGAAGCACCTAGGATGGCTACAGAAACCATATAAAGCTGCGTCTTCCTCTAGGCCGGATGATTGGCGAATCCACAGCACTTTCACAAGCTGTGGTTTACACCCAGAGTGTGGGAAAAAAAGACTGGAGTATGAACATGCAGACGCACCTAGCAGCCTGAAAGCTGCAGACAAAAACACTAATCAAGGAAGTCAGGTGGAAAATGTAAGCGCAGTAGTGCTAATTGACCTGACAGACACCTCCAGTGTGTCTCACTGGAGAAAACTGGTGGCATGGCACTCAAGTGTGTGAGGCACTCCTCTTAGTCATTTTGCTGTCTGACGGACTGAAGTCTCCACCTTTTCGCTCCTTTCGCTCCTCTCTTTGTTTCGCAACCTCACACTCTCTAAATGTTACTTTTCACTTTGTGTCCTTTACTTGTCCATTCATCTGTCATTCAGCGCAGCCCCACTTTCTGTTTTAAACATACTCTCTGCTACACACACACACACACAAATGCATACGCTCATGCATTGTTCCATTTCAGAGGTTACCACTCAGACTCAATCCCAGTAGTGCTGTCCCAAAAAAAGCCTCCTCCATCAGCGTAACATAGTGCATGTAAGTGCTGGAGTGGATATCAGTGTGTTGGTCGACTCTCTAAAGTGACGAAAAGCGCAGCAGCAGCAGTAGCGGCACATAAAATCATCAGCACTCTGGGCCACGCTGGAGCAAGCTACGGTAAACCCACAAGCAAAAAGCAATGTGACAGAAAAGCTGTTGATATCTTCATTTGGCAGGATTTTTTGTGCAGATCATTCCAAAAATGCTGGAAATGCAATCTTAAATGAACACTTGTTCCCTCCATTTTTAATTTTTTTTTTTTTTTTTTTACAATGCCTATTGTAAGAATCTCACCCTAAACACAGTGACATCGAGGATTTGCGTACTTCTGCACACACCTCTTGGGGCATGGGGGCAATGAGCTAGCAATAATTGGGTTTGATTTAATGCAGTAATGTATCCAACACAGCTGTCGTGCTAAACAAGCTCGTGCATACAAGTGCCATCTATTTACCTCTGGCGTGAATGTGTAATGCACTGCCTTCTTTTTCAATTAAAAGCTCCAGAGTGCTGGAGTTGTTCATTGTATTTAATTCTACATTATTAATTTCCTGTATATTCACAAATTAAGTTCCAGCTTGTGTACACACAGCAAGCTACGAGATTTGGCAGAAATTCACATAACATGAAAGGTGCTTTAGGTACACACGCATCACGAGGAAGGATATGTTAAATAAAACACTTCTTATATTTTATTTAAGTTTTCAAAATGTGCACATCTACTGGTTTGTTCAAGCCGCTTCTAAGATTCACAAGGAAACACAAGCTCATTTGGGATTTTTTGCCAACTTCGCCTTTTTCGAAAATGTAGGCCACCCCTAAATTGTTCAATTAATCATTGACAGGGAAATTCAAATTTTTATGAAAAAAGCGTGTGCAGGAGGTATTTGATTACAGCGGATATGGAGGAGCTTGTCAACTAGAATAACATCATTCTTGGTCATCCAGAACCATTAGGAAGTCAAACCCCATCTGTGTCTTTCCCCTGTGAGCTGCCATGTTTAAGAATACATGTCTCCATCACGGTGCACTGTCACGTCAAGACAGATGTTATCATCAGATGGAGAAACGGAGCAAAGTGCGAGTACACAGCCACACAAATGTTTAACTTCATATCTTTTTTTAATCGCGACCACAAACACATGAAAAGACTGTTTAACGGTTGTATATTGACATTGTATATTGACTTTAACGTGACGGGACATGAAGCGTTCACATGTACGTGACACAAGCTGCAAGGAAACATGTTAACGCACCCAAACACATCGTATGTATTTATCCAACTATTCTTGGTTGGGCGGCTTAATACCTGCTCAACCTTGTAAATCAATTCCTGAACAGAATTTCATTTTCATATTTCATGTTTCGATCTGTCAGGTGCCCCAAAGCACAAACAGTTCCCATCTAACTCACAAAACAGGTGCATAAATCATGCAGTGACCTTTTTGTGTTGGAACAAGCAGAGGACACGCAGTAGCTTTAGTTGTCCCAGGGCGTAACTTCTCACTGTGTGTTTGCACGGCTCATGTGTGCTAACCAGACCACAGGCTACCTTTTCAAGTCTTTGCATAAAGTTTCACGGAAATAGCGCGTCCAGTGATGTATAAAATATGGAATTATTTTAGGCCACCACATCTTAGTTTTAAGCCTCTGCATGAGCTTTCAGACTCAACTACCAACTCCTCTAGCTCTCCAAATCGTGACCCCCGTTTCCAAAAAAATGACATCCTTATACAACTATTCTTAATTAAGTTCTATGAGAAACATAATTTTTGCCAGATTAGATTTGTTTGTGAAGCAATACAAATACATTTCTTGTCAACATATCATTATTTGTTTTCTTTAGTTGCTTTTTATTGTGGTGCGGGTCTCATCCCAGTGGTAACCCAGAAAATGAAGGAAAAGCTACAAACATGTTGTGAAGAGGTCATATTTTAACAAAAATGTGCCATTTTTTTTGGGGGGGGGTGTCGCTATAGCTCACCTGGTGGAGCTGGCATCCCATGTGTAGGGGCTATAGTCCCCGACGCAGTGGTCATGGGTTCAAGTCCTGCTCATGACCCTTTGTTGCAGGTCCTTAAAAATGCAATTGTTGTGCCTAAACCCAACCAATCAGAAAACAACAATAACTAAGTGACTATGAAACCCAAGAATTATGATCCCAAACTGGACACGATGGATTTTGCAGCTCTTTTAATCTGGAAATTTTTCCTACAATGTCATAGATGCAAAAAAATAAAATAAAATAAAACAAAAAGTTTCTTTAAAAATGGAACTGCAAATGCAGTTTAGTCGTATATGAGTATAATTTTGTGAAAACAGAGTTAAAACATAGCAGAGCCGTGGCAGCCATGATGACCCGGGGTCAGATTTATGCTGTTAAAACATTTAACAAATAGTAAGCAGGAGCATTATTACAATTTAGAATTTAAAGCAGGATTATGTTTCCTTTAAAAGAATAAAGTGCCTCTAGATGGGATTCATTAGAAATAAAACACATTTGTTCATCTAAGTGCACTGAAGGGCTTCTCTGTTACAGCATCGGCTACTTGGTCTGACATCAACAGCAGCCTGTTAGTAGTTCTAGTTGAAGTATTTCGGTTCATAATACAATTTTAATGTACTTTCATGTGCATCTTTCATTCTTTTACTTCATTTATAAATGGGAGCGTCTTGCCTCTCCCTGCAAACTTTACTCCTTTTATTAGTATGCCTTTGTTTATTTATTTATTTATTTTAACAATTACAACTTGCAATAAACCGTGAAATCTAATTATGACAACACTCTGAAGATTACTGTTCGGCAGCAGTGTTTGGTTAACATTGTTTAACCGTTCAAGATGTACGGGACCATTAACGTCATCCAGTCCTGACAATTACAGATCTCCCCCTTTCATTACTGCATTCATTTAGAAACCATTTTAGGGTCGGCTAGAGAGCACAGGAGCACTTTGCCGCAAACAAATGTCCACATAAAACCTTCACAATCTGTATATGATAATATTTTGACAGCAATAAAGGTCCTCAAAATGTATTGTCTTAATAAGCTTCTTGTACATGATAATGAAATAATCAGTGAGCGAAGGTGATGTCATGTCTTTATGCGACTTTTTTTTCTGATTAAAGACAGTTGACAACTTAATTAACACGCTTTACATTTGATTGTTTAGTCATGAATATGTTTGTAACTCTCCTTATGTGTTATGTATATTTTTCATACATTTTGAATTTTGTACACTTCGGTTTGTGACTTTTCATTTCTGTGGTCGTACAAATAAGCATATTCGCACACAGGAAGTGGTAAAACTTCACATACTGTCTTCCATAATGTGGACGTATTTAGCTAAACTTGCATCAAAACATGTTAATTATGCCTATTTATAATGTCCCCCCCCGCCTCAAGGCTTTCACACTTTGACGCAGATTCACGACTCTCCTCATTATCTCTCCGATCACTTCATTGAAGCCTTTGAGAAATCAAAAGTTGACGACGATGCAGCACAATCAAAGTGACATGCTGACGTAAGAGGAGAGCCGCTGTTCGCAGGCGACACAACGGTGGAAATAGCTAATTCTCCCCTGCTGATTATGTAAATACCACTAGATCCCAATCTCAAAACATCATTAATCATGTCCGTACGGTGTGACTGCGTGTTATTTCAATTTCCTTGTGGAGGGCTCATTTGAGAAGCAAAGCTAATCAATTGCGTCTCATTATCGTGGCATAGATCTATGTCTGTGACACTGTACCCTCGACACATATTGACAAAAGACTGATACTTTAACAATTCAGTACTAAGGGAGAACATCAGCAGTCGAGGATACCGCTGTGCTAATTCGACTTCACGTGTCACTGACTTTGTTAGTTAAGGTTTTGGCAAACGAGGGATAACTGTCAATACAAATCCAGTCTGCTAACTTAACAATATTCATCTTAGTTTAGCACGTTAGCATGCTGATATTTGCTGTTGAACACTGAATATGAAGTGCAGAATTGGTTGATCGGAACGCCATTAGCTCAAGAGGAAACTAAAGCTACATGCTGAAGCTTCGAAACGCTAACGACTAACAATATATGATCGAGTTTTTGCATTAAACGCATTTATTGACACACAGTAGAAAACAGGTGCACACAAGGGACGACTGGATTAGCTTTACTTACTAATAGTTATACATGATTACAAATATGACTAAACACTTCCTCAGGCTTATTCTGTTTTGAACAGCTTTGTAATTATCCGCTATTATTAATAAATGAATACCTTGTCTTCGTCCCTTGTGTGTACGTGAGTTTCTACGATGTATTTTTTAGAGCATTCCTGTTGCAGCTCAGCAGTTGATAGATGACTAAACTTACAGCTGTGCACCGGATTATCATCTGTTGACACATTTATTGACCTCGATGTTACCTGCTATTATTTTAAATTAAAGAAACCTATTTTTCCTCCCATTGTTACTGTCCCTAAACACTCAACCTTGAATACATACATGTATATGTAGCACATAAATCACTACAGCGACGGCGAGAACCGGCTGTTTAAATTAGTCGTGGAAACAAACAGCACGTGTCGCCAATGCTAATGAGACTTTCACCTCTCGCTTGTGCTGGTATTTTAATTATAAATTGTTGTGCGGCATGCTTTTAATGACTCGGTTTTAATAGAAAGCACAAATTAATTGTGTACATCTCGCTGCTATGCCACATTGAAATAGTCCCGGGAATTGGAATAATGAAGAATCAATGGAGCAACATATTGGATGTAGATGTTCATCAATATGGTTGTAACCAACGAGCAGGCTAGCTGCTTGTGGATTCATGTCACAGCCGAGAAGATGGAGATTTTCCTTTTTTTTTTTTTTTGTTTTAGTGCGTGAACACCCTTTTAGAAGTGTGTGCATTTGATTAATCTTCAATCAGAATTTTTTTTTTTTTTACTTTCTCTGATGCATAAGCGATACCCTTTATGATGAACCTCGTGACCCATGGGGGGGAAAAAATAAAAAAAATCTGTCTTTTCAAACGCCTCTGTACAAATGTATTGCTGTTGGAAAGTGTAGCTTCAAAGTCAAGAAGAGTGCAGTGTCTAGACGCTGGTTAAGTGAGACTCAAATTATTTGCATTTTCTGTCACTCTGCCCGGCAGGAGACACATTTGGGGCTTGTCCGCCTGACATGTCTACCCTGTTTCTGGGCTCGCAATTGCTTTCCATCCACTATCTCTTGTGAGGGACAGCGATCCCATATTTGAATTAACATGCAATCGTCTTTGGATTGCCTTCTATGAAAATAACATGAGAGGTGAAGATGGGGAGACAGACTAATTTAAAAGCAGGCTGGAAAGAGAAAAAAAAAAAAAAGCAATTGGCGACACTGATGGAGGAAACAGGCGCTGGAGTGGAGGGAGGAGAAGAGAAGAAAGAAGAAGAGAGGTCCTTTGAAAAACATGTGGCGGGTGGGAGGAGATACATCTTTGTAGTGTGGATCCATATTTAAAATCGTGTATAAACAGCAAAGGCTCCTGTGCTTATCAAGGTGAGCTATCCCCTGCTCCATATTTCTCTCCGCCAACAGACTGTGACAGATCATATTAGTGGGTGTCTGCTGCCTCTCATTTCACACTACAACCTGTGCAGCGATTGGATTTTGTACGATTTAGAGTGGGGAAGTGGTCAGACAGTGAGACAGTGGGGAAGTCTGTAACAGCATAGTTGGTGCTATTTGGATATGTGATCTGACAGGCGTAAAGGGAAAAGTGTGCGGCGCGAGGCGAGGCGCATGTGTTTGGGACGCGACGCTGTGTGCTCTTAACTCATAGGCATATCATCATGCTTCTGCTGGTGACAAGGTGTTTGTTGCCCACAGCTACAGCTGCAGGGGCATGTGGCGTGATGGGAGCTGGCTGACAAACGGTGGGTAACCAAGTGTCAGGAGAGGAAATGCAGCAGCCAGTCATTTCGGCATGCAGGGGGGGAAAAAAAAAAAACCCAATCGGATTCCTCTAAGCAGGGGAGGAACGTTTACTCTCACAGCACGCCATCCTCCCACTGAAAGCTGTCGGTGGAGTTGTTGATAGAGCACAGATCTAAATGGTCAAGCTGAAAGCGGGAGAGCTGTCAGTCATGCCGGAGAGCTACTTTTACACATGTGACAAGCTCGCTTTGAATTGCTTTGGACATTCTGCAGCGGTGATAAGATGGAATGTGACATCCTCACGAGAAAATGATGCGCTTTATTGCTATCGCCGAGTCGTGGGGGGCATTCGTGCAACCTGGACGCGAGCCGGAGCTCGATCAGGCCCGGCTGGCTTGTGAGCAACACGCAACAACCTCGGGAACCACCCCTGATGTATGCAAAACGTTCCGCCAGAAAATAGGTGACGCCACACAAACGACACGGTGTGAAAATGCTACAGCTCAGGTGTAAATGCGACACTATTTTTAATACAGAGACGCTAACACGCATCCTGACTGCTACTTACGGCAAGCGTCATTTATTTCTCAGAGAGAGGAATCAATCACACAGAAAACTTTAAACTCAGCAGCCATATTATTTTGAAAAGTAGTGGTCCCAAAATAAAGGTTGTGGTTTGCATGTTTGCCGATGTGCTTGTAATCCTGTTTCATGCTCTCCTGGAGAGGAGTCGCACCATCATCCCCGGGCATGACAATTCCACCTACAGAAGTATATCAGCAACCTCCGCAACACCAGTATGACTGATGTGTTTATGCATTCTCTTATCATATTTACCCCTCAGTGTCCTCAGTGCAGACTACTCAACATTTACAGGGATGATTCACAAACCATCAAGAACAGTGGTGCATTATTTGAAGTGTGGGGGCAGCTGTAGTGCTGCCGCAACATTTTTCTTCATATAGCAGCATAATGACTACAAACCTCCATCCAGGATGTGAGGAAATAACAGTAATCGAGTTTGAGGAATGTGGGGCACAGTTTTGGTCAGTCGACTTACTACTTCCCACAGTGGGCCGTATATATATTCTCACGAGGAAGGATAGGGGCTGAATTCAATCACACACTCCTACACACTCCCATCGCAGTGAAATCAAGAAATAAATGGCAGTCTGCTAGTCATCCCTTAGCTCATGATAAGTGTAACTTTCAGTGCCACTTGATAGCCCCAAAATGTACTGCGGAGAGGTCAGCCTTCAGAAAGAGAGACAGTGATTTAGGAGATATCGGTGACAGTCGAGGTGACGTTCTTTCTCTCTCTGATGCATGCCGTTACCGAGAAAGAAAGAGAGAAAGATAGAAAGAAGACGAGATGGAGGTAGGATGAGATAAAGAAGTGGGAGGGGGGGGTGGAAAAAAAAGCTGTCTATTGATACTGCTGCAAATTGTCCTCTGGCCGGCTCTGACAAAAATGGATGATTTTTATTAAGAGCCTTGGCTTTGTATCTTCCATCTCATATATCTCTCCTAACAGAGGAAGGCCATCTTTGTACCGGTCATAGAAGGGGAGTGTCGCACTGCTCTTATTTTGAGGATGGAGGGGGGGATGCAGTGAGGATAGGGGGAGGGCTGTCTGCGGTTTTAAATGTAGAGGGGAAAATGGAAGACTACACTCAAAGTCTTTCTGTTCAGTCTGAAAGATAAAATAGTAGCTGTTTCCTTCCCGAAGGTGTTTTGCAAGAGGGGGCTGCTGAAATTTGACTTCTCCGTTTATTGTGCACCGGAAAAAAAAAACTATAATGACACTGCGGTTACTGTGCATGTCTTCAGGTTTTTCAAAAGAGGGTAAAACCTTGTGGAGGTGGCTGACTGACACCTGAGAGCCAGGAGAGTGCTGGGAGACACACTGTCAACTTGGCGCCCCGCGGACAATAGCAGGTCACGCTGTGTATCCGGCAAAACGCTGGGACACACACTTTCCCGCCTTTTTTTTTTCCCAACAAGCTGCCACAGCGTTAGTTATCAACCATTATCGATTTGACACATCTGTCCCTCTAAGGTAGAGCCGCTATTTTCATTTCGGTCTGAAGGTGGACGCTAGTTAGCAGACCTCACCAAAGTTGAGTCGTGCTGCCTCTTTGTCAGGTTTCCTCACAACCTGTGCTGTATGTGTGGCCAATTATACGCACACACATTGTAATAAACTACTGTGAAAATACAGCCACAATCTAACGATAGCGTGCTGCTTTTCCACAATACTTTGAAATCTGATGCTTTTTGTTTGGAGCTAAAGAACGACCATGAACAGCAGTCTACTGTAAAAATAAACTGTTTAGATGAGTGAATGGATTTCAGTAGCTTAGAATATTATTGCTAACTTCACACTGATGCCCTGAGATAGGTCAGTGTTACTTTTTTTTAACATTTACTTGAATACTCTTTTCTAAAACATATCTAATAGAGGGGCTGCAAGGTGGCTCGGTGGTTAGCACCGTTGCAACGCAGCAAGAAGGTCGCCAGTTCGCATCCCAGTGTGGACACCTAGGATCTTTCTGCGTGGAGTTTGCATATTGTCCCCGTGTAGCGTGAGTTCTCTCCAGGTTCTCCGGCTCCCACACGTCCAAAAACATGTTGAGGTTAATTGGTGATTCTAAATTGTCCGTAGGTGTGAATGTGAGTGTGCTTGGTTGTCTGTCTCTAAGTGTAGCCCTGTGATAGACTGGTGACCTGTCCAGGGTGTCCCCTGCCTTCACCCTGAGTCAGCTGGGATAGACTCCAGCCCCCCACAACCCCAGTGAGGATTAAACGGTGTATAGATAATGAATGGATGGATGGATGGATGGATGGGTATCTAATCGACTACAAATTGTCATACATTGCATTTGAATAGATATTCCCAAATAACAAAAATGTAACTCGCCTCATCCTTTATTGTTTAATAGCGCTGGTAGATCTCCATTCTGCATCACAAAGATCAAACACATTTTGTTATTTATTGTACATGTCTGTAATTCACGGTATATGCATATTAGAAGAAGAAAATGTAATTTACAGGCAACAGTTACAGTTCAAGTTGATTTTAGTGATAATGCTATATAAGTACACTAAATTATTCTGAAGTCTACTTTCGATACTTAAATTAACCTCATAACCTCATGTGGAGCACAATGTCAATTACAGAGTAATTACCTGTTTATACAAACAGTAGTGACACTGTGAAATTACTGGCAACTACAGCTGCCAGTATTTTACTATAATTTTCCAAGAAAATTTGTCACGGTGTAGGAGGATGTTCTGGCAAATGACCAGACTGCCAAGAACTCACGGCAACAACAGATCAATCCTGTATCCTGTTACATTGTGATTCATTAACCAAGGCAAAAAGAAATGTAGGCTGTGCTGAGATCACAGATGTGATAAGCAACAGCCAACAAATCATCTCCCTGAGATGCTAAAGAGCCTTTGGAAGTGACGCGATACTGACAAACTATTTTTAGTGTCAGTCCACATAAACATCACACTGATCTTAGCACAGGTGTCAAGCATTGTGGTGTTGCAATCAGTACCATCGCTGCAAAACAGTGGATTTCTTGTTTTTAGTAATTAGAAAAACATGCAAACACTATAAGAAAATGTATGTATACTGTTATCTGAGCAGAAATGATTTCTAATTTCCGTTCAACTTGAAACAATTAATCGAGCAACATCATTCGTTTACATGGCAACGTCTGTTATTTGCTTGTTGTCAACAAATCTCATGGAAAGACCAAACCCAGCAATGTATTAGCCTATGGCACTTAAACTCACTGGCTCTCAAGCATATTTGCATTCATTCAATCTCTATTGAAACTCGGAGTACATTAAGGTTTGAAGGCCTCATTTACAATGCAGTCAGGTAAGCCGATAAACGATGCAGACACACAAATAACAATATTAGATAGCAATACAATATTAAAAGATAGAAAAATAACAAAAACTTAACTGTAGCATTCAGGTTTTTAAACAAATGAGTCAACTAAAAATAAAAAATAAAAAAAACAGCAACTATAAGTAAAATACGACAAAATAAAGAATCTGAATCTCTCAAAGCATTAAAACGAGTCCAGCTGTAGATATGGATACTGCATAGCTAGACTTTTTGTATCAGTGTCAGTCATTTTTTTGACATTTTTTCATCAGACTATTAAAAATATTAGTATTTTTGACATCATTGGATTTACTCAGACAACACAGCTGTGCTACTTTTGGTAAAGGAGAAACATATCCCCCCATAAAACTGTGCTGTTTTTCCTGTGTTTGGAAAGCTGTTTGACAACAGTGAAGGTGTGCAGCGCAGCCAAAACCCTGTTTTTCTATTACTTTTCATTCTCTGCTCAGTGCATTAGTATGTGGAAGCATTATATTGACTATTTCACCCTCCACAAGAAACACAAACTTCCCCATTCTCTTTCTTCCGCCCGGGAATCGCAGCCCTACATTGTTGTACTCACAAGCGGCGACCTCTGACCCCCACCCGCCACATCTCCCTGCTCCCTGGGGAGTCTCCTGGCTCGGTTTCTCTTTATACTACATGCTCCTCCACATCCCAATGACAGGCCCCATAAACCACCGTCGAACAAGATAGCCCACCGCTCTGCTCAATGGGAAGGCCTGTGGGATTGCCATCGCCGAACGAACAAGGGGGACAAGTCGGGTCTTGTGTTGATCAATAATGTACTCTCTCCACCATCACGCTATCTGTCACCTCCATTTCTGAGAAAACAACAGAATAAATAGCAGAGCCCGGATTTGTTGCTTCCAATGATGGATAATGGGTGATAACGTCGCCTTGGCAACAGTTCTGCAGCGTACACACACCATAAAGGTCTCCAGTACAAGCTATTCTACTCTAAGCCTGAATGTCTCTTCCTTTATTGGCAGGCTGTCACGGTAAACATCCTCCTATAGCTCAAACTGACAATAGAGTAAGTAAATTGCGTTATAAAAGTCTTGTACAGTATATTCCTCTGCTGCTACTGTCAACACGAGAGTTCATCTGCAAATAGAGGAAGCTAAATTAATATCTCAGGATTTGACTGGATAAATATGAGCTGCATGAATCGGTCTGTTCGTCTGTCCACCATCTGCTAAACAGGTGATATGTGTGTACACAGCGATAAACATTTCATGTGCTTTTAGAGGGCGGTCCGAAAAAAAAAAACCCTTATCTATATTTTGAAGTCTTGCACATCAGGTAATTCTTTAGGTTCCAGCATCCTGGAGCAGCATTATCCATGTTCACAACGGAGAAAACACACAATGCACTTTGCTTTGCCTGGAAATAAAGTCATGTAAGAGCAGACATCTAAAATAATCTCAGCGTTCTATCGCAGACGCCTTTGCTGTCTCTGTTTTTGTGCGGTGTTTACTGATTGTAAACAACTCCCGCAAACAGTGAATACAAAGACGGCACATACAAAAGACAAAATGTCAAACAGCCGTACATCTAGAGCAAATCAAAACGGACGAGCCAAAGCAGTACATTTAGCCTCCCGTGGCTCTGCCTGCCTCAGAGAAATCAGTCACGGCCAACTAAGGTAATGCTTGAGGGACTGCCTGCTGTCAGCCTGAGATGAGCACTCAGAGTTTCTACCACAGGTTCCATGTGTTCTGACTCGCTGTACCCAAAATGAGCTTTTAGCTGCCTGCCTGTCGGACAGAAAAGAGAAGACCAGAACACCCTGTTTAGAACAGACGAAAAAATAAAAAACGTGCCGACCGAGAAGCAGAGGAGGATGCTAGAAAAGACATTTGGACGGTAATAACCTCATACAGATGAATCCTTCAGCAGCACTGGAGATCATGCATTTGTTAGCCATCGCTCTTCCTGCACTGAAGAAACAAAAACACACCCCTACTTTGTTTTGTTTAAATCAAATATGAAACAATTGTGCTTGTATAGCAGTGTTTGGTCAGTGCTTTCCATTTTTCTGATCTGTCACCTCTATGATGATCAATGGCGCCCACAATCAAAGGCAACCCCAATTACTTGATAAGAAAGGATTGTGGTGGCAGCTAAACAAAACAAAGCATCTTAGTTAGAGCTAAATGCAAAATCACAAGCCACAGTAATGGACAAATTAACATTTCTGACCTGATGATGGTGCTAGATAGAAAGTAAACAGATTACTGCAGTTGTTCATATTCATCCAGCAGCAGTACACAGGTGTATCTGCCAAATTTCATGGTAATACTTATTTAAGTGACAGACTTCTCAGGATGTATTAGAAAGTTTGATTTCCCCAGAGACTCTTGATTTTTGATCGTGAAAGATAGTGAAAACTTACTGCGTGTCTTCAGTACAAGTTAAATTAGGTTATGGTCGTTTGTTTTCATAATAATTTATCCAAGCATGACTAAGATTATGAACAAATTTAGCCATAACACTTGTAGATTTATAATTTAATCCACTGTAATCATGAGCATCCTTATGCAGACGTAAGTGACATTGAGAGCGACAACGAATGAGAGACTGAGGAAGTGTGTGACGAAGTAATTCAGAGGCTGTTCAATTCTGACACTGAAGAAGACCACTTTAGTGGTTTTAGTGCACAGGAGGAGGAGGAAGATGAAGATAGCGATCCATGACTGGTAGGCTACTGTATTTTTATTTTTTTTTTAACCAGCCGTGTTACAGGCACTGTTCGGGAAAAAGCATTTACGGTACGTATTTGTGTATGTTACCGGTACGTACTTAATTAAAAGTTAAAAAAAATCTTTCTGTGTAAATATCTCATGTTACAACGTGGACACCTGCAGCTTATAGACAAGTGTGTCCTATATATGTACTTTTTCTTTTTCATTTTAAAGTTAGTGGGTGCGGTTTATATTCAGGTGCGCTCAATAGTCCCAAAATTACGGTAATCAATCAGTCACAATGCAGTTTTACTCCCATTTTTAAGGCAGATGTTTGTATCGTTGATCCAGTAGGTGTTGCGACATCCCTAAGAACTAAAACCTCGTGGCAGAAAAAGCCACAAGACGACCAAACTGTGTAAGACTGAGCCCTTGGGGACCATCTGATGATTGCTCAGATATTTCAGTCTGACTGACCAACAGACCATCTGCAACCAAGCGACTGACCAACGCTGCCATCGCTAGAGCCATGAGCAGCATAACAAAGAAATGTTGGCGAGATATTAGATTAAAAAGAAGGCCCCCACACACACTTTCTGCACCAAACCACCCATCACAAACAGACGTTATACTCCCATAGCATCTAGAGGACAGCAGTTATTTTGAAAAAGACCACAAGAAGTCACTTGTTAGGAAACTGCGCTTTGATTTTTTTTCTCCCCACTGACAGTTGCAAATAACTGAATCAGAAGCCCTTTATTACTCCAACGGAGCATCTGCGTTCTGATGCCTTTGTTGTTGTTTTTCCACAACATCTGGCTTGTCAGCATACATGCGACGTAACATTATCGTGCTGAAGATAAGCTTGTGTAGCGCTGCTGTCACCGTCGCCGTGCCGCAACTGCCGGTGAAAACTCTGCGATGGAGATATTGATACTGCAGTGCATCTTCAGCCCCATCGATGCACTCATACAGTAAATTATGAGTTTATTGAATGCAAAGTGCTGGATGTTGAGCAGAAGCCTGAACAACAAAGAGAGCCTGCATTTACACCGCATCATCAATTTTCTGGCAGCTGATCTCTAGTGAGGAAAACATTGCGATGATTGCTTTTATGAAAGTGAAAATAGTGATATTTCCACTTAGTGCCCACACAAGGACTGGTCGATCACATATTTCAGCCATGATATGCACATAACAACAGTGAACCACCCTGATGTTTAGCTTTAATCTAAATTTTTAAACTTGTAAAGCAACATTCCACCTAATCTTGGTATGAAACTTACAGATTTGGTAGATTTCCAAACAAAGTCATTCTACAAAGTCCCATGTCTCAGTGGAAGAGTGCCACTGAGGAGGATTCAGCTATATTAAACAACATTTTGAGAAACATTCATATGGTTTGGAACAAAGAGGGTGACTCATGAAAGTATTTAATTATTGAATGGTCCTTGTAAAGACTGTTCAAACAGCTGTAGGCCTACTGAATTTGGGAAAAAAAAGAAGAAAAAAAAAGAAAAAGCTCAGACAATGTCTTCACTGACAATTCTATTATTTTAATCAGGACCTTTTTCAAATTAATTAACAAAGATTAAAAACAAAGAAGACAGAAGCAGGGACTGGAACCCCTGTTGTGTTTAATAAAAGCCAAGTTGTACAGAATTCATTCTAATGAAGGCAAAGACCAGGCGTCTGTTCTCTTTGTGATGTGCATGAAAATAGCTTGCATACTTCCACTAATAAAAGGCTGGCGTATAATTAATGACAAAAAATGTACTCCCTTCTTTCGGCCCTTTCATGACAGTTGAAACGGTTAACAGAAGTATTCGTAATGAGCTCTAAATGGCCAATGAGGCCATTTGGAGTCGAAGACACACACACAAAAAAAAAAAAGGCACTGACATAGCCAGTCGACGCCGCCAGGTAAAAGCCTCCAGGACCAATTACTGAGCCAGTCACCTCAAACGCACACACACACACAAAGGAAGACAGTCACACGTACGACTATGAGCACACCCTGCTCGTAGCTTAGGGGGCCTTTAGTTTCTTTGTGCTGCTGTGTGGCCAAAGTGCCAGAAGCACAGTTTCTGCAGGCAATAATGTGCTGTGCTCAGATCTGGTTTGAACAGGCATTACGGAGCCAAATGGCCACCCAAAATATCTTCAAAACTCCCAACAACAGTAAGCACCATGATAAGGGTTTCAGTGTAGAGAGAATATTTATGCTCCCTAATTGGGCTAGGCTGGATGAATCCACATTGTGTGGATTGCCTGTAATTTTTCCTTGTATTCCAGTTCACACAGTGTTTTGCTCACTCTTTCTTAATGGTGCATTCCTTCTGAGGCTCGCGTGACCCTTCTTCCTTCTGCTCAAGGACAGCAGGGAATAAGATAAAACGTGGCACAAAAAAGGACAGAAACAATGATGGCATGAAAACGAAAGGGTAGAAGGGGGCTCAGAGGAAGAAATGAAAAATGTAGAGAGTTAATAGAGGTTGAGAGGAGGGATTAGAAAAGAACAGAGGAGAACAAATGAATTCCACACTGTCCATTATACCAGCCGCAATGTGGTGTAGTGCCACAAGCCAAATGCACTATTTATTCCAGGCATAATTACACGGCAATGAGGCCCCGCTGATGCCCGATGCGAGGTTAAGTCGATAGGTGACCCAGATTTAAAGCAGCCGTGTCCTGTAATGGCATCTACAGTCAAAGAGCCTTGCCTGGATTCCAATAACCCATCTCATCTGTCATAATAAAAATTTAGCTTGCAATTTGTGCTGCCCACTCTGCCCCTCGCTCTCTGCCTCTTATGTTCCCTTTCTTCACCTTCTCTCTCTCCGACTCTCACTTTGCCCCCTACACACTTGTGTGGATGCAGGGGTTTGCTGGTAATACGTTATGTCACTGGGCTCATATCGATTCCGGAACAGTATCCACCGATTTAATTAGGCATGCTGCATATAAAATACCCGACCAACCAATCATTATGCTCTGAGCAACATGAGCCACTGAGGCTTGAGATATCTTGCCTAACAATCCTGTTAAAGCATAAAGCTTTTAGTGCTTTTGACCGCACTCCAGAACAACTGAATCCTTGACCCTTTGGTCTTTCATTTTTTTTTTCCTCTGCTCACTAACCACTCCTCCTCTTCCTGTCTGGCTTCCTACCCAAGTTCCTCACAGTTGCTGTTCTTCTTTGCTGAGTTTTTATATGTTACTGTGACAAGAAAGGACAGAAATAATTTCACTCAACTGATTATTGATGATTGCACATTTATTTAAAAACGTAAGTCGATGCTTCAACATTTCATAGATCCCTGATTTGACTCAGTCTCTTAAAGTCGAGCAATCACTCATCCACGTGATGACATGCGCTCTGCTAATGTGTAACTGATGTGACAACACTGAAATCTGAGGTAAAGCGACACTCTTCGTACCAGCTGAGTGCTTACCTTTAAGGAATTACTGTGGGTAACCTGTGCACGATGCGGGTCCAGATTTTTGGTAAGTGAGTAACTCTAGTGTGTCAAGAAGTTAATTTACCAGCATGTAGCCACAGCCACTGTGCAATACATGCTAAGTGGTTTTAATAGGTTACTGTACTCAGTGATGAAGGGTCTATATAGGCAAACTCTCGCTGCAACTGGAGCACACCCGCTCACTCGTGACTCTGCTCAAATGCTGCACGAGCCAATTGGTACATGTCCCACGTCACCTTCTGTGTGTGCAGACCAATGCCGGCTTTGAAAGCAGAGAGTGGACATGCACACGGTTCTATTCAACTTTTTTTTTCTTTCATAATTGTTCCTATTGCCCCTCAAATCAAATAAAGAAAAACCCAGTGCAGTTTTACAGGATGTATATAGCTACTTTCAGACTACGCTGTACCAGTGTCAGTAAATATTTCTGAGGTGTATGAAGCACAGTGGGCAGATGTAGCACAGGACATCTGGAGAATTTCCTCTGTTTTGGCTCTGGAGCTCTCAAAGCTTCCTTGAGCCCTTTTAAGGAGCTGAGACTCATTGAAATAGCAGAAGGGAGGCATAAACTCACCTGAAAGAACCATTGCCAAAGTAAGCTGTGACCCCCCCTTTTTTTTTTCCATCCAAGATTCACGCTGATATTTGGTCTTCAAACAAGCGACATGTTCAAAGATTGAACATGAACCTTAACCTGTGTAGTGTTCCCCAAACACCAAGAACTGCAGTGTTGTAGCACCAAGTGAAACATTTCATATCCAATTTACAATGCACACATAAACAGTGTGATTACTTTCAAATACTGTATTGAAAAGTTTATATGCTCACAGTATTTGCGATTTTTACAGGATAGGATAAGGGGTAGGGCTCGGGTTGAAGGGGGTACAGTAGTAGGTTAGAGTAGGGAGGAAAGGGAGACATAAAGGCACAGTTCATGCAACATTACAACAGTGTCTCACTATCTGCAGAGGTAACTCCAGGCTAGAGTAAAGACATTTAAAAGCTAGAGTGGATGAATACGTTGCCCTATATTGGTCTTGGGACTTCAATTTCCATCAACAGAGAGTCTGACTTAGAGCTTAGAGTGTGTGGCTTGGAAAACATGGGCATTTACAATGGTACAGCGATTTCAGTAAAAGTTGCATGATGGGAAATGTATGATCTGGTGTTTTTGATGCTGAAGCCTCAGAACAAAGGCAGCATGTCACAGTGTACATAGATTCTGACCGTTGCTTTCTTAGTTTGTGTCTTGGACGTCTCCTAACCTAATGAAACTGCAATAAAACACTTTGGGTAAAAGTGATAATCCATCCAAAAAAAAAACAAAAACCCAAAGAAAAAACAGCTTGATTCCAGTTCTGACAAGGTTTTACAGAAAGAAAAAAAAAATCTGAAGTGAGTGTTTCAGGATCAAGAAATATATTTTTGGGTAGGTGGCATGGTTGTCACATCTTGAGTCACATCTGTCGTTTTGACTCTTTTTTTTTTTTTTTTCACAATCTATTTTAGAGACCAGATTTTATAACATCAATTCGCATCTTGCTTGACATTCTTCTCTGGCGTCACTCTATTGACGGATCAAAAAAAAGAGCTTTACAGGCCAAGGACGCAGCTCTGATGAACAGCAGGGGGAAATTATGTAAGAGACAGAGGGCCGAGTCTGACGCAACGGTCTGACCTACAGCAGTTGGTGCAGAGAAGGTTAAAGAATAATTTTGTGAGCAAATATCACAAATATTACCTGAATTGCAAGAAATGGCCCATTGCATTTCTTCACATACATTTTCCTAACACAGACTTCATCCCCGAGGTGATAGCTGTGCAATCTGTCAGCGTGTTGCAGATGAAAGACAAAGGAAAGCGACATTTGTGCTGGTGATTTTCATTTTTGTGTAATGACTTGACCCGTCTGTTTCCATTTGAATATTGTGTGAAGGCTGTCTCTCCAGGGCCAGAGAAAATGGAAAGTAAGCAAAGTGCTTCAAAAGTCATTTTTGTCATTCTGCCTAAGTTTGATGCTGCCTTTCTTCCTGTGATATCATCTGGGCCTTTTGGTTGTGATGCTGTAATTGAAAAATTGTAGCGTAGTACCTCAAATTAGTGGCGTGTTATTATCGCGCTGATTGATCATTTAAATATACACAAATTGGGTCTGGAGGGGTTGAGATTCATTTTACACACTTTCCACCTGACTCACCTAATACGAAACAATTATAGTCCCTGAGATGTTACTAACAAATTCTGTAATTGAATTGCTCAAGCTACTGTAACAAATGACATTGAGAATAATCACTCACTTCTACTTTTAATCCAGATTTTGTTCAGGTGGGTATGATAATTTCCAGATGCTGATTATTCCCTTTTGTAAAAAAACAAAAAAACAAAAACAACAACAACAACAAAAAAACACATACTGGAATCCCACAATGACACCTGTATGAATAAATAAGTTAATTAAACTTTTGATGTTATGAGCAATCATCTTTCCTTGTTATCTTATATCAGAATTAAAACTTCTACTGCCTTTGGGCAAATCTTTGATTATCGTACGGATTACAAAACGTTCGTGTCACGAGGTTAATGAAAGCCAAAGACAGGACTTGCTTGTTGCTAAATATCCAAATCTTTGCAAGTAAGTTTCTCACATGAACCTAAAATTTCATAATATGTCAACATGAGAGGGCGTAGCAGTCCACAGACCTCATGATTTGTTATGAATCACTGGATTGGACTTACAGCTCAGTATGTTTTTGATACAGCAGAGAAAACCAAAGACATTTTACATTCAAAAAATGAAATTCCTCAGTAAGAAACATGGTCTAATTATGGCCTAATGTGCCATAAATCTCAGTCTAACAGTTAAGACACTCAAGTGCCACAAACAAGTGTCAACAAAAAAGACATTTACACACTTAAGCAGAAAATAACAAAAACCCATTAAGACAAGTGCTTTATATTTATAATTAATTAAAATTAATATGATGTGCTGAATGTAGAGTGTTAGGATAAGTCTGCCAGTGGCCATGTGGCATGCTCCCCCCCATGTTGTTTTCTGGATGTTGCTGTTTTCAAAACCTCTTTAAGACAGGAAACAACAACCTTTAAAGTTGTACATACACACTAAAAAGGGCAAGATTTGACAGAGTTTGATTTCAGGCTGTTGTGCTAAAGATTATAAAGGCAGTCTTTAACATTTGCTGTCTAACATGGACATTCTTGGATATTTACACACTGGTTATAGAAAAAGTCTCATTTGCCAAGCATGTTCCAACAAAAGAAGTGTGCGATTACCCTATGCTACAGGGGCACCACCACTGCATCCTGGGCTTAACGCCACCCACTATGACTATAACTGGTTAAAAGAAGCACACAAGCAGAATGACAATGAGTGCTATCACACCACTCACCAGTGTTGACAGAGTGCTGTGGAAATAGGTCTGAGTGACTGTGGTCTTGGTATTTATGTTCAGTCAGTTTTGATGGTGGCCGGATGGTTGACCTATAAAGTGCGAGCAGAGAAGTCGCAGATTCTGGCCACGCAGGCAAGAATGCGAACTCAATGTGTAGCATGATTTTATACAGCGTAAATAAAAAGTAGCACATTCTCTCCTTTTCTCATGATGCAAACCTGCTAGCTCGGTTTAGCTAATGTACAACAATTAGTGCTCTGCCAAATGTTCTGTCACGTACCTAACAGTTCAGGATGAGAACACATACCATTACGCACCTGGTCAACACTGTTGTTACAGCTTGTCCCGCTGCTCTCAAGTGGCAAAAAAAAGTATCAGTTAATGCATGTTTAATTCTGTTTTTAAACGATCGCCATAAAGCTACATAATCTTTAACGGTGACAAAGTCAGCAATGCTGCACCTGGCAGAGGAAACTGCTCCAGAGTGGTTTATGTGTGTCTTTGGGATTGCTGATCGGTGTTGTTCTGTCCTGTCCAGGAGCACTTAGCTTCGGTGGCCCATGTATTGTCATTTGACATCTGACAGCCTTGTTCATCTCAGTCAGGCTTGGATGCAAAGTCATCTCAGGCTAATGGCACAAATGCTACAAATGGTAAGAAAGCCCATTATGACTGAGGAATGTAGACAGTAAGTCTTTGCAGGGTTAGTGACACTGTGTTTTTGAAACCCCCTCACATCTGTCTCTCCTAAATGTTTTTTGTGTGCAGCAGTGGGAGAGAATATGATGCCATTAAAGCGAAGGAGGCTTGGGATTTTCTTCAGTTAACATTTAACCTATATATGATCAACTGGAGGTGGGGACTGAGGGGGGAGGAATGTGAAGTGGATTACTCTCATTCTGGAGCCTGGTACTGTCTATTGAGGATGCCTACTTGATGGTGGCCTAATTGAGAAATAGAAGATGTAAACCACAGCTCCTTAGTCTGCAGTACAGCAATCCATATGTGTGTGAAAAGATGCATATGGTCTTTTACAACAGCTAGTATGTATAGTTTAAACAATATGAAAACCCCAACTGCTCGATATAATGGTCTCAACTTAAGAATGGAATGCAACAACACAGAGAGCCAAACTGACAGTCAAAAGTGAGGATAATTTCTTCTCCCTCGGCAGGAAGCCAGCTCTGTCAGTGCCCATGTGGTGAAGAAGAAGTCGTTGTTTGTGCCCATTATAGAGGTTCAAGCCCTCACTAAAGGAGTCAGGGAAGCAGGGCTCCTCAAGTTTGACAGCAAATCTTTACTAAAAGGATATAATAGGAAACTTTTTTCACTGCAGGAATGCCAGCATTATTCTGTACGCATGAGTAATGGAGGCAGGTTGCAGGGCCACGCTACGCTTTGATCAAATAAATATTAAAAATGGCTGCCGACGTAACAGAATGCTTAATTGCAGCGTATCGAATGATAAATAGGGCAGCGTGTTCTCTTAAAAACGCAGGTTAATTGGTCTGCCAGACTCAAGTTTTGACTTTGCTCCAAAGCGGAGTTTCTGCTGAGTCATGCCAGCCTAAACAGGAAACATTTACTTTATTCCCAATTAAATCTTTAACCTTTATAATCATAATCATTCATAAATTGTGCTGGCAACATTTTGTGATTCTATTTTATTGAAATTTAAAGCAAACAAACCTGCAGTCAGTGGTTTTTGACAAGGCAAGGCACTTCACCCTGCTCATCCTTCTCTGCCTATTCAGCAAGTGAGGAGGGGGGACGACAATAAATCAAATTCCCCGTTCCTGCTGTAGTGCTCCACAGGTCCAGGAGGACAGTGTCCACTTCCTTACATTAATCTTTTAATGGACTCTCCTCCCTTCTCTTTGGCAGCTGCACTTCCCCCGACGGGTCAGCAACGATTGCCGGGGTCATTAGTCCTCTGATAGGCTGAACGATAAGATCAGCAACAATGGGGACAAGGTGTGAGAGAGACAGCGCTGAGCTAGCTACACCACTCCGGGTTAAAGAGGAGACTCGTCTTTGCAAGGTCGTTCTAAGAGAGGGAGACAGCTGGAGTCAATTTAGCAGCGAGGAGAAGTGTTTGGGGTTGTGTTGCAGTGCTGATACTTGGATAGATGATCAGTGAATATTGTATTCTCATATTAGCAGAGGGTGTAGTTACAATATTGTCTTCATTAGAAAAAAAAATGCATTGAATTAGCTACATCTTGTTCTTCATCTTGTAATTCAGTCATTCCGTTTACTGAACTTTGCTCTCTTTAAATAATAAAGTTTGGAAAATAACTGATTGGAGCTGAAGCCTTTCAGTGTTTGGCAGACTACTTAAGATTTTGCAGGAACCACTCGGATGTGTTTTATACAGAGCTGGCCTGCAGATCAAGGTTGACTTTGAGTAGTCTGACTGAGTTCTGTGGTTCAGATCACAGCGGATAAGGCTGGAAAAAGTCAGATTTTCTCTTAATGGGCCCAGGGGGAGGGTATTTCATAAAACAAAAGGATGAGACAAGAGAGAGGATGTTTGTTCTCCAGGAAAAGCTTTTGGCTTCTCTTCTAATGCAGTTTTCACAGCCGGCCGCGTCCAAGTTAAAATTAACTACAGACAAAAACAGTTCAATCCATATTGTCCGAGGGGAACAAATGGGCTGGAGTTGATGGGTTGATAGTGGGAAAATGTATTTCTTAATCTAAACTGGGGTGTAAGGGTAACTTGGTAAATGTGGCCCACTACTCACAACAAGTCCCGTGAGAGATTATACCAATTGCCATTTCAGAAATGAATTCAGTGACCTACAGTAATGTGAAATTCATTTGCACACTATTTGCCGCCAGACAATGTGTGTGTGCACGTGTATGTGTTGTGCGTTTGCTGCTAACGCCACAAAAAGCAGTAGAAATGAAAGTACGGAAAAGCCAAAGAGAATGTCAGCATGGTATTTGACTCTAAAGTTACGGACTGTCTCGAAAGTGCACACAAAATGGACAACAGAGCATTTTAGATTTCTCTTTTTTTTTTTAATCACAGAGCAAAGATTCCCATTCATTTCGATAGCAATGGTTTTCCCCAATTACTGTCCTTAAAAAAATGCAAGTTTGAGCAACTAGTTCCCAACATGTTCCGCTACTTTATACTTCCACTCACCTAGATTTTAATCGTAAACAAATCCCTTTCAGACATGCACTCCTTTCCTTAAGTGTGACAGCATCTGAACATGTCTGAATGACCATCCTTTCACTTTTCCATTAAAGTCGCAACAGCAATCTTACCAGGTTGAACCTCCTAACACTTACGCACCATTTCTGAACACAGCACAAGTCTAAACTACGTGTTGTGGTATTACCAGACAGACAAGAACATGACATTCTGACGTAGGATGTTCTTACATATAGTGAGCAACACAACAGATCCCAGCATCACTGGATGTAGTGTCCAATCTGGTGAGTCTGGCAAATATTGCACATGTAACAGAGCTCTCTCCATCTAAATTAATAATAATAAAAGTGGCTCAGCAGAACTTTCCACATGTACCTTTCCCCAGCAATGCTTTTCAGCTCCTCCTGGGAGATCCCAATGTGTTCCCAGACCAGATGAGCTACGTAATCTCTCCAGTGAGTTGTGGGTCTAGTATGGTGCCTCCTCCCAGTTGGGCATGCCTAGAAAACCCCCAAAGGTAGGCACCCAGGAGGCATCCTGATAAGATGTCCAAACCACCTCAGCTGGGTCCTTTCGGTGCAGAGGAACAGCGACTCTACTCCACCTTCTGAAGAATCACCACCTTCATGCGGTAGAGGGGTTTGAGTGTCGCTGTAATCCTAGCAGATATGTTCTAGGGGGAAATAGTCTTCCACGGTATATGGGGAGGGACCAGACTTAATGCCATTCAAATACCTCCATGAATGGGGAATCAAGGAATGGGCACAACCTTGTTCAGAACAGGGAAGCTAGTGTCCCAAGAAGGGTGTTTGCTGGCATGAGTCTGGTAGACAAAGAAGCCACATGGTGCTGCCGTCTAGTGGACCCAACACCTACATGGATAGATGCATGAAAGCTAGCCTTGGTGATTGTGTGGTACCATGAACACGATATATCCTAGATACAGGTATGCTCATCTACATTTAATGTATCGTACTCCACTACATTTATTTGACGTCTGTAGTTCCTAGACATTTTGTAGAGTAGATGTTCACACTGAAAATACAAGATAAGTTACACTAACAGCTCTGACTTCGACTTAGTTTAGACTCATTTTCGGCATTCTAAATTCAAACTCTCAATTCTGAAATATATTTTGTTGCTGCCAATCAACTGTACAGCACCTAATAATTATTATAAGGTATTTAAGCTATTTCCAGATTGGGGGAGAGGCAACGTGCAACCTTAACAATCCACGTCTTATTACACAGGATGATCTTTATAAAGATAGATCAACAGAAAATCCTACAACATGCCCCCTTTTACTAAGTAATTCAGCTCTATCCTCTAATCAAATTAGGCTATGGCTTGAAGAACAGCAACCTCGCAAACATTCACACACACAAAACAAAACTCGCAAGTCAAATTAAGTAAGCAGCGTGGGCTGTTGAACCTTCACTTAGCGCAACAGCCTTCTCTCATGTTATTATTTTAGAAGACACAAAAACACTTGGACTGATTAGTTCTGGGAATAAATGATCTCTAATTAGGCTAAGTGCTTCAGAGGGAATATTTTAGAAGAAGAAGAGCCCTGAATGGCTTCACACAAAAACAAGAGCTAAAACGTAGATGTATGTTCTGTTTCTTCTGATAGTGAGAGGCAAAGAGACAGAGGGAGGTTGAGTGGGTGATGTGGTTTGTGTAGCGCGCACACCAGCAGTATTGCTTCCTTTTGTAGTTTAATTAATAAACCATGAACTGTTAGACTTTAAAAGCAAAAATCTGCGGTCAGAATGTTTGAAAATGTGAACATCAGAAATTGTGTAATCTGCCTGCATCCAGCTCCCATGTATCGAGTATCAAAGGGATAAGAGACAAATGATAACGCGCTGGGGAGACCAGCTTTCACTGGACACAGCAATTACTCATTTATGTTTATAAGATGAATTGTATTCCATTCATAGCACACTGACCTCTGATATAATCATAGGAATCAATGCATGTGATTAATACAGTCTAAGACAAGAGTAATTTAACATATTCAGTTTTTTTGTTCGAGGGGTGAAGAACTCCCTGGTGCAGTGGAAGAGATGTTCTCATTTACATAAACAAGAGTGCTGCTGTTGTTGGGGCAGTGCTTGTGGATTGTGAGGGTACTGGAAAAAAATTTAACAGGTTTGAAAATGTGCTTTTTGGGCTCTTTCAGCCTATTTTGATTTCACATCCACACGATCACTGTATGGGTGACTCTGAGCTACTCTTAGTAACTCTCTGCAAGCAGCCATTTTCAGAAAACAACATCTGATAAATCCTTTGCACATGATCTGCCTCGCACCCGATAACAAAGCTAGCATCTACTGCACATAACAAGACTGAGAATCTGTAACCATGCTAGCAGCTCTTTCTCTGTGTGTTTTCCTGCTATGACACTCCAATTGTCTGCAGTGAAAATGCCTGCTGTTTGCTAAACATTGCACATGTAGCTTTCTATGATTATATTAGATGCCACTGTCCTATGAATGGAATACAAATGATCTCATAAACATAAAAGAATAATGTTTTTTTTTTCGCCCTCTGGAAAATACCTACATTGGTGAACCTTTATCCCAGAAATGAAACTTCAGTCTCTCATTCTAATTTGTGCTGATTTAGATGCATGAATTTGTGCACCTGCCTCATCTATTAAGAGGTTTAAGACAAGTAAAGGCTTCATTGCAAAGTCGTATGAATCTACTCAAGATGTAGATTCTTCATAAAACCTGCCTGCATCATCATTAATCTACAGGACTTCACCAACGGGTCTTGTGCAATAGTCGAAAGATGGGTTCTTATGCAACCATTTCATCGTACACAGCTGCACAAACATCTCCCAATTTACGAGCAAAACTAAATGAAAGCTGTCTGTTTCTAATGTTCATCCCATTCATTTTGGAGTTATTTCATAAGCACATTATTGTGGAGGCTCCATGCAATGCTGACTATATAGCGGAGAGAAATTCAGCTGTTACAGAGCTGACTTTTCAAAAACAGCGTTTGTTTTGAGCGTAATGACTGCATCTCTCAAGGACAGCTACTAGAAAAGGACGTACTGCATTGGAATATAAAAGAACTGAATAAATCACAGAAGAATATACAGTACTTCTATTATACACATAAGACATATTTCTGTTACATTTAACGATTAAGGAGCAAGAAAATTGCTCAGTATGCTTGCTGTCACAAGCTTTAAGCCCAGCCTTTTTAGTAGGAGTCTTGTTCCACTAATTATGACTGCAGCTCGCTGCCATACTTTAACAAACTTCGCCTGAATGCTTCAAAAGACACTAAATACTCCACTGTTTTTGTCTTTATAAAATTTTCTTCAAATCTAATGCTGCTGGATATTGAACATGGCTCTTTTTAGACTCTGATCGGATCATAGGAGTGTAAGACATGAATACAATGCTTCCCAATATGCTGGAACCGGCACTAAAAGCTTTCCCAGCTCGGTTCCTATACGACACGGTGTAAATAGCTGTCTCAGCGAGCCCTGTCTTTGCCAGCCTGTGATTTCTAAGGAAGGTTCCATTACACATCAAAGCAAGTGAGGGTGGTTTATTTATCTTGTAAACACATGCGCATTACTAATTACGCCGCATATCACCTTAAAAGAATTCCACCTCCATCAAAGTCACAACTGTTCGATAGAGAACGATTTTTCCTCTTTTCTTCTATTCTCTCGCCAGGACGGGATTAAAAGCTGGTTATCGTTCAATTCCTTTAATGTCGCCTCTCTCCTCGCTGCCGTTTCAAGCTAATTAAATTTCTTCCGGGGCGATGCTGTATTGGCTGGCTGACAGGTAACATTATAAAGCGTGACCTTCCTTGCATTATTATCCTTCTGACAGCTCGGAAATTCTGCTGTTGGGGAGCTGTGGGATGAAGGCAGGACGGTCCCCAACTTTTCATGCAGTAGACACACTTGTCAAGTTCTGTCAAATCAAATGTTATTTGTGAGGCGAATTTCATATTCAAATACACTCATTGTGCTCGACATAAAATTGACAAAAAAGCGAGACAACTGTTCCTATTTTTGAATGCATTCTCTTTGCATAAATATGTACAATTACTAACGGAGTATAAAATCCCATCAGCAATGAGATATTTCTAGACTGCTCAACAATGACAGAAATCGAAGGCTGACTCATCTCTTTGAGTAGGAGGCGAGAGCAGCTGCTGTAGCAGCTTCTGCAAACCAGCCAGGTGTGTTTTTGTGTGTATATTGTTGGTCCATGAAGGGTTCCCAGTGAGATATTTAAAATTATGAATGTAATAAAAGCGAATGTGCTTTAAGGTTTGAGGAATACACATATCCAAAAAGTGGAAAAAAGCATTTTAGACGGAAAAAACCTCAACATTACCTTCATCTACCCACTTGCCGGTGGGTTTGTACAGCAATCTTTCTTTCTCCTGCCTAGTCTCTGAGTGTTTTCTGTTTTGCTTGCCTGTGTGTGTGTGTGTATGTGTGTGTTGTTGTGCGTGTGTGAGTACAATGTGTGAGGACAAGCAAGCACTATGTTCAATTGTCCGTTGACTGAGCTCAGCAGGGTGTGAGGACCCTCTGGCCAGACAGCTCAACACTCTGACTGGTTGTCAGGCTTCATTTCAGATCCTCAAATAATGTTTTCTTGTGCTGCTGTGGCTACAACGGACCAACCTTTTAAGAATCACAGGAATATTTGATAATTTATTATTTTTATCTGCAACATTGTAAGAGAAGACAAATATAAATGTTACTGATATGACACCAAGTTAATAACCAAAATGATGAGACATTAGTTTTTGTATAAAATATCACAGCATAGATATATATCGATCAGCCATGATATTAAAAGTTCATGCCTACAGCTCTATGCCCTGAAGACATTCACTCCACAGACCTCTGAAGGTGTCCTGTGGTATCAGACACCAAGATGTTAGCAGCAGAAAAAGTTGGAATTTGGCTTGTTTTTCCCCACACACCCCACAGATGCTGTATCTGATGGAAAATCTGGGGAATTTGGAGGTAAAATCAACAGCTTGAACTCTTACTTAAACCATTCCTGAACCATTTTTGCAGTGTGGCAGGGAGCATTTTCCTGCTAAGAAGCGACTACCGCCACCAAGAATTACTATTGCCAAAGAAGGGGTGTTCAAGAACAATGTTCAGGGGGGTAGTATGTGTCAGTTTTACATCCACCTGAATGCCAGGACTCAAGGTCTCCCAGCAAAACATTGCCCAGAGCACCACATGGCCTCTGTTGGCGTGCCTTCCCATAGTGCATCCTGCTGCCATCTTTTTCCCAGGTGGACAATTCACACGCACCTGGCTGTCCACATGATATACAAGAAAATGTCTTTCATCGGACCAAGCCACCTTCTTCCAGTGCTCAATGCTCCAGTTCTGATGCTCATGTGTAGTGGACAGGAGTCAGCATGGACACTGACTGGCCTACAGCTTCACAGTTGCAAGCTGTGATACTCTGTGTGCTCTGACACCTTTCCATCTTAGCAGCATTGAGGTTTCCAGCAGTTTGTGCTACAGTAACTCTTCTGTGGGATCATTAAGCCTTGTGTGTCCACGACTCACTCACCAGTTGTCCTTCCTTGGACCACTTTGGTACTAACCACTGCAACACCCAACAACACCTGAGGGGTGTACTATGAAGCAAGTTTGACATAACCAGGCTTTCTTTGTGTAAGGCGGCTCAACAAAAACGAAAGCCCCAGCCAGAGATTGTATCACAAAGGTGGTTATCAATTTTCTTTGCCAACTTAGGATTTCTGCTTCAGAGTTGTGCGTGTTCACATACAAATGGGGCATTTAACGCGTTACGTGACTCTTCATCTGCACAAAATGAAACTGCAGCTGCTTCAGTCAACACGTTGTTTCAATGGAGAACAATAATAAATCCAATGATGTAAGACGTTAAAAAGTGCCGCTACTGCAAATGGTGCAGGACAGGAATGCTGGTAGAAAACTGTTAAACGTGTTAATATATAATATTTTACTGATGCAGCCGCTTATGTCCACCTGACAGCTGCATGATGAAGTTAAACTTTAAACTTACTTATATTTAAACCTGATCTTGTATTGAAGGGCATTGAGGTCTGATACTGTCCCATAATGCAGGATATCGCTTTAAGTTTTGGCCAAATCAAAACAAAAATAATGTTACTGATTGAATGTTCTCTGTAACAAATACCAGGAGAATAATCAGTTTTCTGTGTTCTATCAACTGCAGTACCAGCAGCGTAAACGGCCTTGACAGCAAATCAGAGCCAAACATAAAAACATATTTATGTGATTTCTGCATCGTCAACTAAATACTTGTCTGGTTCCCATGGCAAAGTGATATTTACAGTGTGGCTACTTTAACTACACGGCTTCATTCAGTGATATTAGTAACACACAACTCAGCATGTTTGCAGATAAAACACATTCCCTCAGCTGAGAATCTGTATCGCTGATAAATAATAGTCAGGAAATGATCTGGTTAAAGGGAGACGCTCTTTCCAGCCGATTTAAATCAGAAACTCTGAACATAACCTGCTCCCGACCAGGTTAGCTCCACAGCATCAGTTACCATGGAGACCTATCCAGGTTAAAAGAGAGACACCTTCATGACACTGAAAACTCTGACTTTAAGCTCGACATACCTCGCTAACCCACTAATCTCGCTACGTAGTACAGCCCTCTGCTGCTCTGGGGATGCTCTTACCCAGTCATCTAGCGGTCACTCAGATCCTCACTCTGCCCAGTTTTCCTGCTTTTGACTGTTCATTACTGCCTAATATAGTCCAATGATCATGAGGTGCCACTGTAACGAGACAATCAGTGGTTTTCACGTTGTGGTTTAAAAGTTGAAACTGATCAGTTTTTCCTCCCTAACAGTTCAAGTGTTTGTGTGGGGGCTGCTATTACAAAAGGAAGAAACAGAGGCGCACACTGGTTGCCATTTTAAATACAATGATGTGCAATACGTTTGAAGAAATGAATGGCAACTTTTCGACTTTAACAATGATGCAACAAGAGAGTGGTTTCCACCCCACATCAGTACACACACCAGTTAGGCAGTTTCACTTATCTCAAATCATTGGCTCAGGCACGAGCTCTCTGTATTTATGCTGCCAACACGCAAATAAACCTCAATATGAGTCAGAAAATGACGAGAGAAAAAGAGAGCACACAAAGGAAAGAGTGGGCTGATCACACAAGCAAATTCAAAAAAAAAAAAAACTCACTCTGTATTTCATTGTAGATACTGACTAAGCTAGCATCTACAGAAAAGACCTCTTTGCAACACACGGATAGTGTCCTCACACAGCTTTCATGTCCTGATTAATGAAGGTATTCACGCTGTGCCAGCTGTGCATAAAGAACCCAGCATTATGGATATGGGTTAGTGTAATCGGAGAAGGAAAAAAAACTGAAGTAAACATGATTCACTTGCAACATGAATCTAGGGCTGCACTGCGTTAGCTGTACTGACTTCGAGGTGGATTGATTATTGGACTGGCTGATTATCAGATCCGATACTTTTTCTAAATATTGATGCTGTTGTGTTTCTCGATAAAATAAATAAACTAAAACTGTGTTGCTATGCCTTTTATTCAGCCACCTCACTCTGTCTGAAGTCATCACTCTGTGGTCTGTACCCACAGCACCGTCTGACTGGTTATACGTCAAGTTAAAAAACAATCAACAATAAAGAATAAATGGTGAGAAGTTCTCTCTTAATTAAACGTGTAAAACATAAATAAACAGAGGCCTTTTAGCAAATTTTGACACCAGGATTTTCATTTTTCATGTTTATCGATTCCAAATACTTATCGGTCCCCTTGAGTGCTTATAATTAGTCTTGGAATCAGTCATGAAGCAAACCAAATTAGTCCAATCCTATATTGACTTGAACACAGATAAGAAAGAAAAAAAAAAGGAGAATTTTTGAAGTTAAACACACTGTTGTGTTCTCTGCGTCCAGATAAGCAACATAAGTAGAGATCGTGAGTGGTGGCTGGCACAATCTGCATGTTTCAATGCATTTCATTTTGCTTATTTATTTTTACATTTTTATTTATCCTGGTTGTTGTGGGCCCCGACAGACTCCTGGTACCCCAAGCTTTTGGCTGTAATGACAATTCTCATTATAGGCCAGGTTTGGTCCAGGATTTTTTCTTTTTTTGTTTTTTTTAGAGTTAATCGCAGGAAACAGCAGACTGATTTGGGTTGATTGTCTTTGCACTCAGCTCTGTATGTGTGCCAGAGAAGGGTGTCACCATGCAAACTGGACCCTCTGCTAAACAGATAAAACAAAAACAAATATGGTGTATTTGAAAACGTCATCACCAACAGTATATTTTGCCACATATAGGATAGATAATTGTGTGAAGTTAGCTAATTGGAATGTGTGGTAGCAGCAGCTACAGCGCACGGCATGAGGCCCTTTGATTGTCAGGAGTTATTCTGCACACTGCTGATGACCTACTTTAATTAAAGGTCTATACGTTCCACTGTTGATAAGGGCATGATTGGGAGTGACGAGAAACATGTACCACAGACGGCATAAAAAAACAGTAGCTGCTTATAAAACCGTACACTTCTTATTAACAGGCTTTTTCATCAAGTCAGTTAATAAGAATAAAAAGTACATGCAGTAATGCGCTAACGTTTTAAGCACAGATGTTTAGATCCTTCTATCCAACATACAATACCACTGATTTGTGCCAAACTCCTTCTGCAGCATGATAACAAGCTCAAACACACAACAGTGTCATAGAGAGTCACAAAGAACTATCATCAGCGACAAGAAGAACAAGTAGTCCTGCACAGCAGATGGTCTGGCCCCACAGAGCCCTGATCTAAACATTACCGAGTCCGTCTGGAGTTAGATGAAGACACACAAGCCAGTGAGATGCCCTAAATCTGAAGAATTGTGGGAAGTATTTCCAAGTTGCTTGGAACAACTTTCGTGACAAGTACCTTGGAAAAACTGTGCACTTGGAAGAACTGGTGTTGTTTTAACGGCAAAAAGCGGTCACACCAAATACTGAATTGATGTGCGTTTGTATGTGTATTTTATGGGACGTTAACTGATCACTTTTGCAAGCATCCCCATTTTACTTTTAGCGAATAAATAAATATTGCCTGTGCTATGCAGAATAAATACAATATAAATTAATAAAAGATCATTGGCAAACAGTAGCAGCAACACTGCAGCTTTCAAAGCAACAAGATAACAAAAGAGACCAAACATTTGACTGATTTGCAGGGGCACTGGTCCAGAAAGTGCAGAAGTATGTAATCTATCAAGGACAAAGGCTGCTAATATCTCCCACACTGATCATCTGTAACGCTTTTGCTAAAAGCAATCACATTTTGCTTGTCCAAACTAATATAGACGTTTTCCAAAACACACATTTTCCTCTGTGTTTTGGACTCTCACCCACATGCAGATGCTGTTTAAAGTCACTCAAATTAATTATGTATATTCATCATGCCTGGCACATTGTCTTTATTATACCATTATTATACCTTTATTTTTAGCCGTATTGTCCTGCTGTAATTCTCTCACGCCTTCTTCCATGCCTCATCTGTATCTAGCTGCTGTAACATGCAATTTTCCTTTTTTTTTTTTTTTGGTCTTATTTAAAACTCCTTGTTAAGTGCAATTTTATAAAAACTCTGATTATATGTATTCATGTGCACATGTAAAACAGAGAGTCATGTTCCTGAAATAACAAAGCAGCAATGGTTGAAATATACTGGCTGCTTTACTGATGGTCAACACTGGCAAACACAAGTTACAAGTTAAATTGGCATTGTTGCACCACTTCACCAGCATGCAACAGCCTCCGCATCTGCCACGTCGACTATTACTTTGTCCACAACATCCAGAGTTTCAGGACCGCCTGAACCATCGTTACCTGTATTTGATGCATCATTGATGTAGACTGGCCAGGCACACATGTGAGAGTGTTTGTCATTAATATGTTGGTCTTGCATGTGTGGAGATCTTTTGTAACGAGGTTTGTGTGGACAGAATATTGTTTGTAAAATGGAGAATGAATAATATCTGTCTAGAAAAATACCCACATTAATGTGGAAAAGGCCTTTATTTGGAATAAATACCAGAATCAGCGGCTAACAGCAATGGGCACACCGGCCAAACAAAGTAAATAATCCTGTGGCACAAATGCACATTTCTCCAAAGTCCAAGGAAAAAACTGTATGGTACCGGTCAACAGATTGATTGCTTGATTGACCTCTGGGAAATGCAATTACGGAAAATGTCAGCAAGCTGTAAAAGCTGTTAGAAGTGCTGTAACTGGGCTATTCATTTTGTATGTTGCCTTTTTTGAAATAATGCTGTAGATCTGCTTTGGAGGTGTAGCTGTCCATGAAGTGGAATTACTGGCAAAAAGAAAAAAGGACTCTGTTTGTGCTGCCCTCTGAAACCTCCGAGTGAAGGAGCACCTGCTGGAGGTCTGAACTCTAACAGCCTTACCAAAGCATTCTTGTCATTTTACAAGATAACTGTGTGACTGCGGAACGAAGAAATGTAAAATAAAGGGAAGGAAGAGCCAGGCAACAACATCCCCGAAGATGCAAAGATGTGGTGGAGAGAACAGAAAAAAGAAGGCTGATAAACATTCTGACACATAACTTTGCCAGGATTGTTTTCCCACTAACCATTTGTGCCTGTGAACACATTAGAAACAGAATGTGCCAAAGGCTTTTCAGCCAGCCTGGAGAGGCTGGCTGAGATAAATGTAGCTGGAAGTATGAAATTGTCTTCATGCTAAATTGCACATGGTTTCTCAAACCTCAACTCATACTGCCTTTGAGAATGACATTCTCAAAGCTTAGCCGGGCACATTTTTAATCTTCTCTCAGCTGTTATGAGTTCATATGTGAGGATTTTTCAACCATAATGAGATTTAGAAAAGATTTTACCTGTTCATTCAAAATAACCAACAGAGCAAAATTAAATGAAATCGCATTTCCAAAGACGAGAAGCAACTTAAATCCACGGGTTTGATACAGTAACACAGCCGATACGGACTTGAAGTAACATTCACCTTATCTCTGCGTTTCATTAAAATAGGAAATGTACCAAATATTTTGTGCAGTTCAGTTTATACAAGTGATGCTGAAGGAGTTACTGTCCTACAGCAGCCAATAAAGCACTCAACCGATTTATGAGATCATTCTCCGTGACCTCCGCGGGCAAAATACAAAACATGGAATAGCTGACCTTGATGGTGACCTTTTAAAGCTACGGATTTCCACTTGTACCCAAGAGCTACACACCAGCGGTGTTATGTTATTGGCTGCTGTCAAAGATTCCCCAGCCAACTTTACTTAATCAAAAGAAGAAATAAGCTGACCTTGGCCAGCAGCAACACATACTTCTCCAGATGCAGAAAATTAACAAGCCAAGGAATGACGCACTATTTTTGTGGCAGTTCTTGGTGCCCTAATCCGAAAGTTTTTTACTTTAACTTGTCCAAATGGTGTTTATTATATGCTGGAAGACACATCATGACTGATATTTGCAGTGTCAAGGTAAACACTTAGCCATGGTGTTGGCTGCAGAGTACCCACAAGCATAAATATGTAACACACCTATAGAGCCAATCATTTTTTGTCCTTAAAATCACAATTTTAATGCGGGACTGGATTATTAATATTACTTTCATGGTAAAAATGTGGAATTTTGACAGACAGAAATGAGTTTCCAAGGGGTTTAATTGCTTCGGCTGCCTTGTTTCCACTTATCAGGCTGCTCCTTCCACTGAGAACCTGAACTAAACCTTCACCTTCACAGCACCTAATATCAGGAAAACAACGTTACCGAGAGGCTGGTGTGGTAATTTCTCACAAAGCTAAAGAGCCAAATTCGGTGGGGACCAAAAATGGCTGCTGCATATTATACTTCAATAAAAGACAGAAACAAGTGTTATGTCTGCTCCGCCTTGCTTGAGGGCTCTTCCTGCACTTGGAAGTGTATAATTTATGCAATGAAATGTGATTTGGGGCACCTAGCTAACCCCCGCCATCATGAAAGAACACTTAACAATCAGCTCGTGGGTCATATTAGCTAGCTTCTGGTTGGTAGTTTGGATGACATATTTCCAAAAGAGCACGGGTGAGGTATAATTTATTTCCTTCTCCTTCAGCCCTTCTTGCTGCTCTAACAATGCCAGTGGAGGATGTGTGGGTGGAGGCAAACTGGAATCTGTTCGACCTCGCACTCTGCTTTACTTATCCATGTCATACTCTCTTTCTAGTGATCAAACCGTATTCCTGGCAAATCCACACTACTGTTTCTTCAACTGCTGTTTTCATGGGAGCTTCACGTCAAACAGTGCTGGGTACATACCAAGACGAGCCGTACTGTATGTGGTAGACTAAACCATGAATAATCTGCTTTGTAGTGCAAGAACTACGAGTGGAGAACACTTTCAAATCATATTTGTCATGGTCCTGTTTTCGTGAAGCATAATATGACTACTTGGCTAAATATCAGCATGGGTGGGAAGAACATATTGTAATGCTGTGTACTCGCTGCTCACCCGCTCCGGAGAGTTCTGTATTTAAAGGAGGAGCAGGCCGAGGCTGTGTTTTTGTTGTTGTTTTTGATCTTGCCCACTGTGATGCCTAGTACCCCCAACAGACTTGGCTTTCACTTGTAGTCCTCTGTAAACTTCTCAACTTGGCATGATGTTTGCTAATTAAACAGATAAGCAGCACGGGCTTGAAAACTGATGCTAAAAGGAGTCTTCAGCACAGGAGTGCCCCCTGATGCTCGCTGCAGTCAGTCCCCTGAGAGCTGCACGAGGAAGTCATAACAGTTAAGTAAACAACATTTGGAGAAGAAAAAAAAAAAAAAGGAACGTAAGATAGAGTTTGTAAGTGGGTGTGTGTGACAGAGAGATATGGCTTATACTACAGCCCCTAACCTTCAAGATATAGCTCCTATGTGTGCTGCTTCTTTGAAATCGCAGCCTGAATGAGATTTTCAATAACATTCAGAGCACACAGCCTGGGAAACGCATTCAGCATGACATGGTTTGCTGCAGATAACTACAAAAATAATTCCACACACACACCGTGAACTTCTTATTTGATTGTATGTATAAATACACTTCAGCTGACAGATATAGCCAAAATAAACTTCCACGCCACCTCTCTGTTTTGCACATAATTCTTTGCACTAAAACCCATGGAAAATCGTGACCTTGGGGTCTTACTATTTATAGTTGACTCTGTAACCCTTCACTAACCCCCCTGTCTTTCCTGTAATGCGCTGCTCCACGTTTTGCCCGCTGCTCTCTCTCCCCTTCCTCTCCTCTCCTTCTATCTGCATGATGGAAACATATTTCTGGCAGTGAGCTCCTGAAACACAATTCCTCCCCTGTCGATATCCTGCCGCCTCCCTCACACCTCGATCCATCTGTCTCTCTCCCCTTCTACCCGTCTGCATCTTTTACCCAGCTCCCCGAGCCGCCTCTCGTCTCCTGTCCAACACTCGTCGTCACCGTGACTGCTCTGTGGCCAAGACGCTACTGCAGCACACTCCCGCCACACTCCTTCCCCCTGAGCACCACCGTCACAACCCTTACCCTTCTGGTCCATCTTCATTCTGGGCAATTTCCTTCAATCTCTGCTGGGAGTGTCTCTAATGCTGTTTGTAGTGTGAATTGTTCTCACCTCGTGCTGCCTCTCTCCCTCCCTCCCTCCCTCCCTCTCCTGGTTAGCCATGTCACCGTGTAAAGTCCGTTCTTCCTGCCTGTTCTGTTTTTCACACCATCTCACTCCAACAGGCAGGGATGACGCCTTAAAAATCGCTTCAAATCATGTTGTTTTCATTAGGTGTTAACGTGCAAGTCCAAACACACTCCCTCTTGCGCACACACACACACGCGCCACACACTCTTGGGCGACACCACACACAACACGTACCCAAAAGCTATTGACTGGTGACAATAGCAATGATCACCTCCACTAATCCATTTACAGCCTTTGTCATTGGTGCTAGCATGAAAAGGGGATTAAGTCAGTCCCAAAATGTGCAAACACACTGCTTCGAATTAAACTACAAACTGTCTTGTCAACGTACAGTAAATTGCATCACTCTGTAAAAATGCTGTTGCTATGATATGATGTTCTAATCTGCATCCGGTAATATGGAAAGTGTGTCAGTGTTTAGTTCATGTTTTGGTTTTGGAGACAGTTTACGCTTGTAAGACACTGAGATCAGCAAGGACCTAAATACCACATAAATTCTTAAAAGGAAAACTCTGACATTTTGGGGAAAAATGCTTATTTGCTCCTTGTTTAAAGTTAGATGAAAAGATCAATACAACGTTTATGTCTGTCTGTTCAATATGTAGCTGGAGCCAGCAGACCTTAGGCTGAGTAAAAAAAAAAGACTGAAAACAAGGGGAAATCTATCCTGGCTCTTTCCAAAAGTAACTAAATCTGCCTATCAGTGGCTCTAAAGCTCACTAATTAACACATTTTATCGCATTAATTAATCCACAGCCACTTGTCATCACCATGAGGCAGTAGGGCAACTAGTGGAAGTTACTCTCGCTGGCCAAGAAATGGCCCATGTACAGAAAAACAGCTCATTTTCACACTTCAAAGGATTAAACAAAAGCAGCTAGGACCTTTGGACAGAAGCAGGTAAGCTGTGTCCTTGTGCTTCTAGTATTTATGCGGATTGGCTACTGGCTCTAGGTAAAAAAAAAAAAACGTACAAAATGTCAAGCTATACATCTCCAAGGTGCTGATTCTGTATGTATTCCATCCTTTTATGGTTTGACGGTTCTGTATTGTTGACATGTACATTAGGTTATTTTTTATGATTTCAGATCTACAAATTCAACTATAAAATCAATCCCTTTGATGATATTCATACAAACTATGCTGAAGAAGGGCTTCCAGGTTGTTTTACAACCTTTGAACAAAACAAATATTATTTACATCCCTACACGGTTAGCAGTGACAGGTAATCCCAGTGGCTAGATCTTTGTTTACTTTCAGTCAAACTCGGAAGCAAGCTTTTGAAATGAGCTTTGTAAAACTGAATAGCACGCTGTTTTTTGTATTTTTTTCTAGAATCTTGTTTCTCAAATCTGTAGAAGATGCTGGTGCCAAGTTTGCATGCCCTACAGTCACAAATTATTATTACTGTTACTAAAACAAGCCAGGTTCAAAAATGCAGTACGCTTCTTTTCACATGATACAGTAATAATCACCAGAAGTTAGAAATCAGGTGTACCTACATTATTTTCCCCGTTCAAACCTTGTGTATGTAATACAGAAGTGGATGTTGCATTAATGTGAATGTGTTTTGTATACAGCACAATGACACTAGACAATTCACTGTAATTTCTCATTTAAAGATTAATCCCTCATTCTCTTCTTAGCTCCATCTCTTCGCACTGCTGTCTCTGTAAGCTTGATCAATAGACTGCCACCGGCTTTGTATCCATCAACAAATAACTATGCAAATAAAAATCAATGGTCCAACAACAGAAAATCACTGGCTCACCAATTAAAGCCTACCATGGCCCACAGGCACTGTGGGAAGGGTGGCATGGACTGTAACAAAAAGGGTGACAAGCCTTGCAGTGCTGGTAAATGATGGTTTTTGTCTTATCGTCGGGAAGATAATGACCTTTTCGCTTGTATGTCAATGCTGTAATCGCAACATCGTGACGGTTTCAAGAGATAATACGCATGAGAATGGCATGCTTAAATGAGTCAGAGTAAAAGCATGTATGATTGTCCTCTGCAGGTGAATGTGAGGCAGAGAGGCTATCCTTGGCTGCTTTTAGGGAGCCCTTATCTGTCAGCATGATCATTATCCTTATAATCCAAACACACTCAGTCATCGACCTTCTTATTCAATTGGTTTACTGTTTGAACAAATTATACAGTGTGTACCCTTTCAAGAGGTTTTGAGGGAAACCCTCAAATAATCATGCAGTTTAGCTGTGCAGACAAGCAGTGGACAGCACACACATGCATATACACCGTTGTGAGCAGTTCTTTGATTCAACCTGTTACCGTAGCAACCACATGAAAAATGGCCACCAAAGCCTGTCATTTACAAAGCCCTGTGAAAGGTATTATGACTAAAAGACTGCGACGATGAACAATTGCTCAGATCAGCAGAAGAATCCCAAATACAATTCGACTAACGTAAAATATGAGCTCACACTGCGACCGCGTTCATATATTTCACATAAACACAGAACATTTTTACTTCAGCATGTTAAAATGTCCTCATAAAATACATGCCAAATGATCCCAGAGGCAAATTTAGGTAAATGGAGCCCGGAACAAAGTAGCAGGCTTTCTAAATGCGAGACAATTTACACCCAGCAAATGATTCACGTATCCCGTGATGATTTTATCACCATTGAAAATACACTGAGAATGTGCTGCTTTGCAATGTGGTTTGCCATATTTCATTGAACTTCTCCTGCCAAGGCACTGTGACATGCTTTCAGCTGTAGATTACTGCGACGCAGATGCAAAGACAGTAATAAAAAGGAGACTAAAATAGCAGTGATTCGAGCTGAACCCCACAGCAGGCTGGAGATATAAGATGGCTCTCAAAGATGGGGCAGCAGCAGGGTCTCCACCTCCCTCCTGCATTAATCACTGTAAAGATCACCTCAGATAGGAGACCGCAGGTCGAGACGGGGAAGTGGGGGGCTGAAGGTGAGGGCCACAGGGCCAAGATGATGGAAGTTCGGAGGAGGATGGCTCAGAGGAAAAACAGGAGGAGAAGGAGGTGGGCTTTGCCTCTGAAGTACCTGGGGAAGTGATGGGTAATGAGGATTGGGGGCAGGACGGCTTAAAGGGTTGGGAGTCGTGCTGCTGGGAGCAGGTCGAGGTGCGGACACAAGAAACAGGGAACGAGATTTCTGCTGATGTTAACTTTCTATAAAGTGAAGCTTTCTCCTTGTGACCGACACACTGGATGTAAAAAGATGTAAAAAGAGCTCAGCTAGTGTGCTACAAGTCAGCAGTTAATGACTTTAAATCACAAAGAAAGTGGAAAGAAAATTAACCACCAGGAGAAAGAAAGGGACACACAGCTAAGCACTATATGTTTGCTCTAAATTGGTGTCAGACTTTAAAGTGGGATGTAGAGATGTGGCGCAGCTGATTATTAAAAAAGACTGTGGAGGCGTTAACTTAAAACTGCTGTAATCAATGTTTTTATGTTAACAACAGTTCATACAAAGGAGCTGCTTGATAATAAGACAAATACGACATAGCTCTTCAATTCCACTCCGATCTCCAGAGGTTTCAAACCACATCCGATGTGTAACTTCACTGTTTTGGTTCACTTTCACCCCCATCGAGGCGGCAGCTCACTGGTTAACTCACATACTCTCCTCAGAGTAAACTGAAAATAGAGTTAAAGGGAGAGTGAACACTGGAGTTACATTCGTCTGGTGTCCAAATTAATGATAATGTTGCTCGGCGTCTGTTTAATGAGTGAACTGGCAAATGTGTGCGAACAAGTTCACCCTAATGAACTTTACATGGTGATAATATGACAGCGTTGTGTTCACAGCTATGCCTCCATTTCCTGCAAGCGGTCATCATTTATAGAGAAAACAATTACACAGTTGGTAACTTTTAACTTCTGTTTAAAAGTGTCAGTGCCATCAGGTTCAATTTAGAACGGTGCTGTTTAGGATAATGAGAATCAAATGCAATAACATATTACAGTGAGCCTGGCATGACAAGGGAGACTCTGCAGGGACAAATGTGATGAGCAAAAGCCAAATCAAAGCTACAGTCAGTGGTCACATGGAAAGATTGTAACCTCGAGGTATGTGCCGTAGATAAGTTCAGCTAATGCTCTCCAAAGCTGATATGTTTAGGAGTAGAAGCCTTCAATTTCCATTATGTCCATTAAAAAGTAATAGCACGATTGTAAATTTAACAGCTTCCTGAGTACTTTCTTCTCGTGTGTCTGAAGATAAAAAATGAAAACAGGCAGCGCAGACGAGCAATACAAAGGACTAGAAGTAAACACGTCCAGCAAGTCTTAAAAATGATTATGAGGTCTAGTTACTTCAAAAGCTCCAGTGTAGATCTGTTAGCCTGGCCCTGTGGGCAAAACACCACACACGCGCGTACACAAACCATGGGCCGGGTCATATTTCATAGCATTAATGAATAGCTGCGGCCGCTACTGACAATCCCCCCCAGTGCAGGGAGAGAATAATAAGCTCTGCATAATAACTGTCCCTCATCAGTGTTCACTCATCACAGCACTGTACAGCACACTTCTGTGAAGGGAGGGGGTTAGTAAAGCAGAGCGAGGCGAGCACATCGAGGCTCCCATGGGAGCTTGCTACATGGTGGAGCCATTATGGGGAAATAGGCTCGCCCATTTCAGGGGCCAAAAGGGGGCATGCTTAAGTAAAGGATCCCCACTATTCACTTTCATAGCCGAGGAGCATTCATGGAGTCTTAAACAATGTTCCAAGCACACAAAAACACAGACAAGCGCACACACTCCTGCATACATTCCTACAGTTTACTGAAACCACTGCTACCGTAGCCCGCACAAACACGAAAATTCATGTGCACATTCCCACAGCCCAGTCAAAGCAGAACAAAACAGTCCTGAAATACATGCCCAGGTGTTTTACAGCCGCCAGCTACCTTTAGTCAGTGGCACATTTAAATTACCGTCAGGTGCACATTTCCCTGCTGTTTAATAAGTGAATGGATCTGCTGGGTAAAGGCATTTTCATCATTCGGTGCTGTTGCAGATTCCGAAAACGCTCCTGCGAGATCATAATGGCAATGCTGTCCCATTCTTGCTCACAAACTGCATCATTCTCAAGACCTATTGCCAACACGGAAGGTTTGTTGTATTTCAAAATGAGGATTAAGATTGAATAATTTATACAAATGCCTCAACATGTCTTTACAACGGCACAAATTCACATATAACTCAGTTCAACACAGCCTCTTTTTCTCGCTTTACTGTTCCGCACGCCGGCTGCAATCTCGGACACAAAATGAAGCAAATTAATGCTACTTTACAGTGCACTATGTTATACTGGAACCACATATATCACACATTTACTCTGACATGATGGGCAATAATAAAGTCATGATCTTCTGGGAGTAATGAGGCGCTCTGAGGCTAGCCACAGTCCGCTGAGTTCATTACTAAATAACCTGATGATATGCAAGCTACATTCTACTTGAAAACATCTGGTGTATTTACTGTGACTCTGTATCCAAATACACACAAAATACTGTACGCTGGTTCTGACCATATGCATACTGTATACGCCACACAGCAGTAGAGACGCCTGGGGCCATGTGAAGGCCAATCAAGACCATTTAATAGATCCACCGTTTGCAGACTATTTACAACCGGATCTTTTTGGATCCCTTGTGAAATCTAATCGCTTCTGGGGTATTGCAGCTGTTGAAAATGCCAAACTGCAGAGTGTTGAAACACTAGAACCAATGTTATGACGTCAGTAATAACACATATTGTACACAGACATGACATCCATCCATCCTAACATATATATCAGACTTTCCTATAATACTTTTGCACTGAAATTCACCAGTACAGAGATTTTTAAACACAAAACCACCGCTGATCAATAATGGAAAGCTTTAATGCAGTTTTCTCTTGCGTGACTCAGACCGATTCAGCTCTCCAGCACAACTAAATCCATTATTGGCATTACTAATTTAAAAGAAACCGTTTTATTTGGCCACTTGTGGCAGTAGAAAAAGCTGTAAACACTACCCTGACGTATGAGTAAATATTGTGATGCACTGCATGTGAAATTTCCACTAAGTTCACCAGCTAATTGCTAACTTGTCTGTTTTGAGTTGAACATGTAATGTACAGAGGGTTTATTAGAGATTTCATTTGCAGAAAACAGCTGCCTGTTGTGGCTTGAAACAAGGTGTTGAGACTGAATGGTAAAGGTAAAGGGCACAAAACCAAAAGAATAAGCTGAAACATGCATTTACATGTTTATAGTAATTTCTGAGTTTAATGATCATAGTCAGTGGGTTCACTAATTCAAGCATTCACGTATAAAGAGTGTAGTTTTAAAGTAGGCTCAACAAATGAATACTAGATTAAAGTCGGTACGAGTGGACACGCAATAATAAAATAACCACAGTGGGACCCTTTTACTGTACATCATATACTGTGCAGGCATCAAATTACCAGTTTGAGTTTGCCATCAGTTGTCAAAATACCGTGATGATGTGTATGCAAGGGAATACTTTGAGTGGGATTGAGTGGGGGGGAAGAATAGCTGTAAAGAGTCAAGGACACAGGTTTTAGCCTGAAAGTTTTCCCACCACATCTCTCCAGCAACAGCGCCTGAAGGGAGGACTTTTCAGTGGAGGTTCATTTGAACCCAGGACATTTTTCCTTGTCAGAAGAAAGGAGGTCTATTTTTATCTTTCCTTCGTGTTCGATGAACCCACAGGGAGTTTCGCAGTTCTTCCTTGATCCAGGCAGGATGGTGGGTTTAAAGGGATTCCTGTCCTTTTCCATAGGAGCCTAATGCCAACTTAAGTGTATCGTTGCCGGTGTGCTCGTTGTGTTCTCTAAATACTGGTCTCCCACATGTCTCTCCACTTCTTTCTCCAGGCTCTTTCCTCTTTCAACGCGTTTCCCTTTTGTCTCTCTCCGGCTCTTATTCTCTCTTTCTGGATTTCTTCTTCCCAACACAAGTGTGCAATTTAGTCACCTTTTTGAAATATCTTTGACAGGTGAATATTTCCAAGCCCCAAAACAGCCGACTGTGATCCTTATTGATAAGGACCATAGCCTCCAGATATGCTGGAAGAAAAGGGACTGATGCAATTCATCATCAATAGAATAAAAGCAGGCTTTTGTACAAGTACTACAATAGCAAAATACTTCTTCTGAGCCAAAAAGCCCATCCCCTGAACCTTAATATGCCATCTCTTAACACTGTATTCTGCATTCACAAAGGATTTAGTTCACTTTCTCAACTCCCTCCAGTAGTTCTCTATTCCCATTTCTCTCATCCCCCATCTCTCTGTATCTCTCTCGGTGCTCCCTAAGCTCCAGGGTGTATTGTTCTTCGAGACTGGAATCATACTGGAGATTTAGAACTTGGTGGATTAGAGGAGGCAGCGTTGTCCCTGGTGGCTATTCCCTTTTGTAGAACAGGCCCAAAAATAAAGGTCCGAAACCACCCGAGGATAAAGGAAACAATCCATCATACAGGTTGAAAAACCCCACTTGCGGTCAGTTAAAATGATATCGTATCCGAGTACTGTGTGTCGCTGTACGAGTGTGCAAACATGCATCTGTACACTCCACCGAAAATACAATTCTTGGCATTTTAGGCAATACTGTATCTGCATCTCAGCGGATTTATTGCAACACATTCCTGAATCCCACAAGAATCGGACTGAAACTCTGTCTTATAAATCAATAGGATCCACGCTACTGGGACTATGCTCACAAAAACTATTTTTTTTCTTGCTATGATCTCTGGGAGAATGCTGCAGAGTGCTTTTCTTTAAAGGCAATACAGTTCAAAAGACTCGCAGGAATGCTCCCATTTTCATGAGAATTGCCATATTTTGGAACCAATTTTCAATATTTTAACAAAACTCCACAGTTTACAAAGTCTACACATCCATCTAGATATCCAAACATCCCAAATCTGGATGCAAATACGTACTACACTTTATAAGTGAGGTGCAGAGACAAAAGGAAAATTCCAGTGTGTTATCTACATTTTAAAATATCATCGGAAACTCGCTGATAGCTGAAAAAGGGAGTATTTACGGTCTAAAGGGCTTTATTAAGACAAGTCAGTGCCAGTAAAGACTTTTTAGTTATAAAATAGCGTGGTCATAAACCCACCTGGGCCCGTATATCACAGCACAGAACACGTTGCGCAGTGCAGATTTGAAGTGTATGGCAAGGATAACATATCTCTCCGTTTTTATGTCGTGGCTGCTGTATTTCAGCATGTGACACGAGGGGGTAATGTAAGGATTCGCTTCTCCACTTTCACCCGTAACAACATCAGACTCGGGATACAAACAAACAATTATTTTACCGTCGATTAACCTATTAATTGTTTCGTTTGTGAGAAAATTAGGAAAAGTGTAAATCAGTGTTTCCTAAAGCTTTCCTTTAATGTCTCGTTTTGTCCTCAACACAAAGATATTCAGTTTACTGACATAGAAGAGTGAAGATTGCTGTCTCACACGTGGTCTTTCAATACTACAGCATCTTTCTAAAACTACAGTATTTGGCCTCGTATCGTCTTCAAAGCTGCATGTGACCATTCTTCTATTCAACACAACCAACACTCATCCACCACATATCATTTATCCTTATTCAATAAATTTTGATTTTGCATTTTTGCAAAACATCCAAGCGCTTTTCTACTCCGCTCTGCTGCAAATATTTAAACAGTTACACACATCACACCTAAAGGCTGCTTAGAGAAACCAGAGTCATCTCCTGTCTCCTGCAACTAAGCAGCTTTTCTGTAGCAGTCAGGGATTAAGCACCTAGCTTAGGGCCATTTCGACATATGATTTCTGTGGTTATTACTCAGTGAGCAGAGAGAGCATTAGTCATTTACTTTACTGACTGGTCTGAGAATTTGAACTGGCAACCTTCCAGGATCCTGCTAATTTCTCCAGGCTGTTGCCACTCAGCAGTGCACACACTGGACAGGAGAGCTGAGATGTATGGTGTGACCACTTAACTTTAGCCAGTTGCAGAATGGCAGTGTTGGTCTGCTTGTGAATCAGTCAGATGGTCCATCACTTTAGTCCAGATTGAATTTTCTCTACGACTGTAGGAGTAAATTATGCCCCTAGAGGATATATCACAGAGCTGGGAGACACAGCTGGAAAGTTTATCATTACAAAATGTTTCATTTTAGTCAATATCAATAATGATTGGCAATGGCTTTTTTGGGATTTATTAAAGACCAAAACGAAAAAGGATAAATTGAACCACTTTAGCCTTTAACATGGGAAACAACAGCATTTTAATATGTCAATGATAAACACACGCAAATAACTAAAGTAAGCTAGATGCATAAATAAAAGTAACTATGGAGGAAGAAATGATCGCACCTTGATACACATTAGATAAGGAAAGCAAGTAGGCACAAGGAGGGCGACTAGATCAAAGGTTAGTGGCTAGTCTGAACTGGACGTCACTGGATGGAGACCATGTACTGGCTTCCACACCCACCCAACGTCAAGCCCATCAGCCTTATGCTATAATCACTGTCCACTAAAATTCTAATGTTTGTCGCCATGTCTTCGCAGGCGACACCCTTTAAAATCAGTACAAGAGCAGCCAAATGTGGCTTTGAACCGTTGCTCCATGTGCCGTACTCGCCTAACCTGCATCATCTGACTTCTGTTTCCCAAACTGAAATCCCATTTGTGTGGTCTTCACTTTCAGAGTGATGATGAAGTCATCCATGCTGTTGAGGAGTATCTGGAGGCTCAAGATGTGACCTCCTTCTGCAAAGGGATAGTAAATCTTTTAACATCGGGGGAACAACTGCATTGAAGTTAAAGGAGACGATGTTGAAAAATAATGCAAGAACTCCTGTGATGCTTTCTTGTGAGGCTGAGAACTTTTGGAGGTACCCTTGTACCTTCCTTGTGGTTTGCACTTAAGTGAAATGATCAAACACAATCAATTGTCTTACTTTTGTCCTATATAGCATTTAAAATCTGTACTCATCACTCAGGCTTAATAAAGCGCATTGACTTTGGTAATCCTTGAACTCTCCTCTGACGCCATCATGAAGATGACCTTTTAGCTTTTTGTTGAAATGTCTTGACCGCTATTAAATAGACTATTATGACATTCATGGTGCTAAGAGGATAAATCTTTATGACTTTCATGATGGATTACATTCAAACTGGGTACAAACAATTAAAGTGCTTGTAAACTTTAACCTTGAGTTTTATTTATCATCATCATGTCAAATTTAAATCTCTTCAATACTTGTGTTTATCGTACATTGGATGTACTTTACAGTGAGCACTACAGAGCCACAAACTCCCATGTGTTTGGTAGGTGTATATGATGTCTGACTAGAAAAAAAAAAAAACATGCCTACTGACCCATTTACAACACTTTTATTCAGTTTGTATCCTTCTCTTAGTGTGCAGTAAATGCAGCCTGGGCACAAATCTTTCCCTATTTTTTTCCCCCACAAAACCACATTCAAGAAAACACTCCCAGACATCATCACACACTGAGAGGCGTGCACAAATATGCAAACAAACCCTGCCGAAACCGACTTGAGGTGGCACACACGGCACCGCAGGAAACGCGGGCACTGTACGCAGGGGACAGCGTCATTCAAAATGACATGAGGGAAAGCAGGAATTGAAAGAGAACAAAGTTGTACCTCTGAAGATACACGCAACTCTGCAGACATCACCACACCCATGCTTCCTGCTGATGTGCACCCACAGCACACAGCGGCAAAAACAACAACAACAACGGAAAAAAAAAAAAAAAACAGTGGCAAGCAGCTGAAAATTTGGTTTGTAGCAGCATGGGAATGAGTAATGCGTGTTGAAGGCTGTCTTTGGAAGCCCTTGGAAGGATGGATGTGTGGCAGCTTGAGGCCTGGTGATCTGTCTTCCACTGTCGAGATTTATAAATACCTGAGATGCGACAGCGAGGACAGCTCCTGGATACAGACGATGCCCATGTAGGAAAAAGCACGCATGTGAGCGCACCACGAGAACAACACACCTGTGCTCGCACACACAAAAACACATACACCGCTAAGAAGTGTAAATACATACAAAAAAAAAAAACACACCTGCGCACAAAAGCCGCAGAGGCGCTCTGCTCAGAGGCTATTTTTATTTTAAGACCACATGCTTGGAGGCAATTTTTCAGAGAAGACAGGGTTCAGTCATTGCAAACCGACTGATTAATCTTCATAACTGCCCTTGGTGCAAAAACAGATGTTTTTCCCTCCTCTCCATAGGGCGGCTGTTAAAATGAGTTGATCTTTATTCTCCACCAGATGCATTCAAAAAATCATATCTGGTCTGGGTTTTTAAAAATTTTTAAATACAAGTTCGGGTCAGAACAGTCAAAGTCTTCTTTAATGACGCTAATGTGAAATTATCAGCTGATCTAAACTAATGATGTGGCACAAATTAAGAGAAATAATTAGGCATTTCTCCACCATTCTTGCTCTCAATGTGTCAAAGCGGTGGCCTAGTTGTCTCATCAGTGTCATTGCCAATGTCAGTGTGATGGAGGTTGTGCTTAAGAGTTTAAGTGCGTGAGTACGAGGGGGTTGGAGAGGGAGGAAGAGGGCTAAAATAAGCCTTCAAACATTTTTAGATCAGTCGCTGGCCAAACTGCGGTCCCAAACATTCAGCATACCATCAAGCTGCTCTCAGGCTCCAGCCATGTGGGGAGTGATCCACATTATTGGCAGCCACATCGGGGGGATTGACTGGTTGAGTGGTTGGATGAATGCACTGAAAGCATGTGAAAACCGCTATGAAATATATTTTACACCCAAGTAACCCTCCAGCTTCAGTAATTTAATAAATGTGAGCAATAACATACATGGCAGAAATTAAATCCCCCGAGAATGTACAGCGGAAGGTAAAGACGGCACAGAAAGCAGCCTTTTTTTCCCCCCAGTTTTGTCTCAGCACCTGTCTCCATATTAGAGTGTGTGTCGCGCTCCTGCTTCTTGTTAGTTAATAAAAGCTGTTGAAATTCAAGTCAGCGTGCTGTTGTGTACATCTTGATTCCGGTGTCCCCAGCTGGCCCCATACTTGTGCTAAGATTAACAAAAAAACGTTAAAAAATAAATAAAATAAAAAGCTGCTTTGACAACACATTATCCATTCAGGTAATTAAAAGGCAATCTTTGAAATACGGATTATCAAAAGGTCAAGTTCTCAGGTTATTTTAACTTCAAGGCAAGAAATCAGAACTTCAAAATGCAAACATACTCGGTGCATAAAGCGTAGCACATTCGTATCCTACAGCAAGTAACTGCATTCCTCCACACATCTAATTCTTTGAACTTGATATCAATACAAAGAGCTTATGTGTCACATTCACCCACGCAGGAAAGCATATAGCAGCCAGCTTCGTTTTTTATCACTTTGCTTTCTGTGCTGAAATAAACTTTAACTAACCAGCTGAGAGAGCCAGGGATCACACCACCAACGCTTCAGTTAATAATTTTGACCTAGCCTTACTGTGTGTGTTTCTCAGCAGTGTTTTTTTTTTTTTTCTACCCTTAAGTTGTAAAGCAAGTGTGTCCAAACTCAAGGAAGCAGTTCCACATTTGACACTGCAAATGTGTTGTGTCTTTTGAGCGCAACAACCTGTCGGAGGTCTAAATTTTACTGCAAACATACAGCGGCCTTGAGGGAGGGAAGAGATGTGAGCAGTCTGACTGCCATTACGGGGTGTGTGGGTGAGGGTAGGTGGGTGGGGTGCCATTAGGGCGGCCTACTGAGCTGTGCAGCGAGTCGATGGCCCGGGGCCCTCGTGTCAAACCTGTTTAAAAACGGTTCGGCTTATTCACGCTGTCCCCTCCACCATTTGGCCGGTGTGCTTATAGCCAAGTGATCTTTCTCCTCCCACTCCACATCCCTCCGTATCACACTGTCCCCTGCAGTTTATTTTCAATTCCTGCTCGGTGGGTGTTCTTTCCGTCCATTATCATTTTCTTCAGCCTCTTTTTGGACTGACTTGGCTTCCAAAGTTGCCAGCTATGTATGACCTCCTTTCTTCGGAGGTAGCATTAAATACTCTTCACTAAAGTCTCCAACTGAGTTCCAGTTTGGAAAACAGGAACACAGTTTGAAACGCAACAATATCACATCTATATGCACCTTTGCACATATCTATATCTATTTATGCCTCTTCACACCCCTGAGACGACGCAATGTTCTGACCAACACATACGGCACTTTGTTCCATCTGCATCTTTATTCCCGTGTCCCCAGCTAGTTTCGTATTTGTACTAAAGTTTGCCAAAAAATTTAATGAGCACAATGATTTGACTAACTTACACAATACTTCATGTGCGAACTGGACACAAGCTTTCCACACGTTTCTACCTGCCAGTAACCGCTGAGGTAAATGATGTGTTGCTACAGTAAATTATAGTAATGCACGTCTAAAGGTGCAGCATGTCAGATTTACACTCCACTATGTCATAAAACTGACTATAATTTTGCATACCTGAGCGTGTTTATTGAGGCTGTGTTGAGTACGTCAGACTTCTGAACTACTCTTAATTAGCTGTTTTTCCACTGTGTCCTGTCAGCCACCAGCTCTATCCAGCCGTAATTCTGTACAGTCAACGATTTGCTATCTGCATTTCAGTCAGCAGTTCTCTCATGTGTCATAAGTGTTCTTTTTTGTTTGTTTGTTTTTATCTACTTTTGCTGACACTCGCACAGAAAACACATATAGTCTCCGATGTTATCTGCGTCACACATGCGTGCAGACACTATTGTAGCCGTGATGAGTTCGTGTCAGCTTCCAGACTTCTCTTCCTGCAGCAGCTTTACCATGGTTAACCTTTTTCACTTTACAACTCTTTCTAACCACTCAGACTGCAGCGCATCACATCCGCTACAGCACTTTAATTAAACTTGGCTGCTAAATTGCTTACTGTCTCCCTAGCCATGCGTTCTCATTAACACTTTAATACTCTCCAATTTTTAATACAAGACCTTGGTTACTCACAAAATACCATTCGCCTAAAATGAAACACAAAAGGATACACAGACCTCTTCTCTTGTCTACACAGTGGGCTTATTAACCTTAAAAATTTGGGTTTTTTTAAAACATGGTCAACACTATAACTTAGTTTATGAAGAATCCATAATGGACATGTAAACAGTTTATTAAAACAATAAAACCAAACGCAATTATATACTAAAAATAGCTGTAATTATATATTATATATGTGATTTTTGGACACATGAATACTAGAGAACGATTTGCACATGTGTAAACAGGGTTCTTAAATATTTTATGCCCTTAATAACTTGTTCACTACACAGCTGTAGTGTTGATAAAACAAATTGTAACATGCATTTAAAAATAACAGCATTTGACTAAGTAATCTAGCTTTACATTATAGAATATAGTTGTGTTTATCTAATGGTTATAAATGTTAAATTAAATGAAGAACTGATGGGAAAGACTGACTCATGGCAACGCTTCCAGGAATGATAGAGAGAGCAAGCACTGCAATAATTCAGAAGGTACATTTGCAAAATTGGTCTTTCAGGTTACGTTTCATGCGTTTTGTCTCTATTTGCGCAAGTCTGCCTCTTCGATATACACAACTCCACCAGTACCACCTCCAGGCATGTTATTTACATGTTGACAGCCTTGTCAAATCTCAGATGAACCTTGAGATGTGAACCTGTAATACCCTTCCCCAATCACGGACGTAGCGTACGCACAGATTCACGTTCTCGGTATCAAGGTCTTGCATCTAAATCAGCCGACACGCGCGCATAAAAGGGGCACACACATCATGCATTGTTTCAGGGTGAGATGAAATCTGCAATCTGTGCACACGGGCCCTCTCGTACTAAATATTTCATTGACAATAAACATTGGAGTGATTGATGTGAGGCTGAGTCAGTCAGAGTGGAAGGGCAAAACAGGGGAAAGGAGAAAAAGAGAAGACGATAAGGAGCGAACGAGAGGTCGAGGAAGAGAAAAAGACTGAGACATAGTGGGAAGCAAATCCTACTCATCATGTTCCTACAATAATAGAGGATTAGAGGTCAACACATGCTTCAAGTGAGAACACTTCTTTAATTTTACACATTAGGGCCTGGCCTTGTTTGTAATGAGACCCTATGACTCATAACGCTTGCCGTGCTAAAGAGGGGGCGGACAAAGTGCTGGAAATGAAGGCCAAGCTCTCACTCCTCCATTGGGCAATTTAATTACTGCAATCAGATCAAGAATTACTGAGAATGACTTCGGTTTCTCCACAGTATCTCTCCCTACACTAAGAAACATGGCTTTGCAAAGCTCCAAAGGTCCCCTTTCCCCAATGATCACCTTATTAAAGCTTTTTTTTTTTTCCCTCCTTCGCTTGCTGTAAATGGGCCAAGAGATGGCAGCTCCTCAGAGACAAAATGGCCTCTGAGATCTGAGTTTTATCCCCTTCCTGTCGTCATGGTCACACTCAAAGCAAGGCCGAAATCCCCTCTTGCCCAGCAGTACAGTAGGACTCATGAATAAAACATATGGACCAAGAGGAATGATAACACAAGAGCCACAATGTATTAATAAAACCTTTGCATTCATCTGTGACTCAGTCGTCCTTCTAAGGTCGGCCACAATTAAAGTTTAAATTAATTCTTCTTAGAGTAAGTACTTTTCTAACAACCTGCGGGAGAAAACAAAAACTGGTAGAAACACCTCGCTTGAAGTTATCGTGTTTATATTGTTTACTATGTGTAAGAAGGAACCGCTTTATTGGTGAGACAAAACTGGTTCTTGGATTTTTTTTTCTTGGTCTTAAATTGAAAATCAGAGCATCTGAATGACAACATTTCACTGTATACAGAAGCACTTTCGTTAAAGTTGTGACATATTTTCACTTTTCGTTTTTTCGTTGTAGTTTAAACAATAATTATTATGACTATTTCTATAGCACCTTTCAAAACAGAGTTAACAAAGTGCTCTGAGGAATAAAATATAACAACACAACGCCAATCGGGCCAAACAGACAAAAAACCCAGAGAAGCAAACAGCAGAGAAATATAGTTAAGCACCGTTAAAGAGACAAAATGCAAAACACAGTATTTTAATATTAATAAATTAATAGAACAAGCACTAACCGATAGACATAGGCACCAAAAAAATGCCACGGCACAGAATGAAAGTGATAACATTGGCTACTTGACAGTTGTAGTACTTTTTAGAATCTGACCTTTAATGTTGACGTTGTCAGGTGAGATCTTACCAGATTACAAAAAGAAGCAGCAATGTTTGTTTTGCAACTAGTGCTGGATAGCTATCGTATCGATTATAAATATAACAACAAGGGATGCACGATATATCTGCAACCACATCAGTATCGGCCGATATTAGTGGTTTGTCTAATACATCGGCCCGATGAACAAATTTAGCCGATGTGAAAAACCGATGATTGTCTAACATTAGCGCCTTTGTCTCTCCATTTGATATCGCTGCTATTTCACAGATGTTTTAACTTGAATGTTCCTGGACTTGAACGTTAAATATGTTAAAATATGTTTTACTTTTATTACATAATGAAGAAGAATATGCTGTCTAATTTGGTATGGGCTTCTTTTGAATAGTTTTCACGTTCTCACAGTGCTTACTTATACTCATTTCTCAGTGTGAACAAAAACTGAATATCAACATCGGTAATATCGGTTATCGGCGATATCAGAAATCTTAGTATCGGATATCAGTATCGGCCAGAAATTTTAGCATCGTGCATCACTACTAACAACCATTAGATGGTTTGGATGCAACGAAACTATGAGTCAGCCACAGACACATGTAACTCTAAACTCTGATATTTAGAGTTACAGGGGATACTTGGCTCTGAACGGTGGATTTGCCTTGAACAGGAATGTTACCTACAAAATAATTAGCTAATGATGCCTTTTAAAGTAAAGCTAGTAAGTTAAAGTTTACAGCTTACAGCAGGTAAACCTCTGAATCTTGTGTTGTGAGCCAGAATTCCCCGGGTTGCATAATATTATAGAAGTATAGAAATGGTTCGTAAACAACAACAAAAAATACAAAAACAGAAAAACACACACTCCCACATAAAAACACAAAAGCTGTGTGTTTTGGGGGGCGCTTTTTTTTTTGTGCTGCACTCATTCCTACTGCTCACACTGGACATCAGGGGAGCTCTGAACCATCTCTGAACCCCCCAAAACCCACTGAAGGGTTGGAAGGCATGCTACCTTAAAAATCATCAAGCCAGAAACTGTAAAAACAGAGAGACTCAGGTGTTCAGTTTTCTGGCGGTCCTTGAACTACTCATCAGTGACATTCCATAGGGAGACAGAACCAAGCCGAAGCTTAAAATCGTGTCATCAGAATCGTTTTATTCTCATTGCCTCGTTTAAACACTAGCCAGAAATATATAATTTGCATTAACCAGCTTCCGTAACACAAAAATAAATAAATAAATAAACACCTAAAAGTTCTGTGCTCCTCGAAACAAACCACAGAGCCATTAGTGACTCTGTTGCAACCATTAGTCAAAAATTCAAGCACTATTTGGCTGAACTGGGTTGAACTGCAAAGTGTGCTTACACAAAGCTGATAGGAAACAATTACGGAAATGAATTAAAAATGTAAGCAGTTAAGTATTTATAGTGGGCAGAGCTGCATTTTTTCCAGCACTGTTAACACCTTAGGGTACTTGGAAAAAACTTTGTACAGGGTTTTTCAATTTTTGCAAAATGAATAAACAAAGAAATGTAACTTTCTTTTTTTCCCCCTTTTTTAATGATTTATGGCTTTATAACTTTGTCACACTGCACAAAAGACATTTCTGAGTTCTCTGTGCTCCGAGCCATGGTTGTGCTGTATCCATAGAGGTGCAGGACTTTGTATTACAGTGAAAAATGAGTCCGCAGTGTGAAAAAATGTGACAGGAGCAAAGAAAAATCAGCCAGAAACTACTTGGGGTTCAGAGGGTTAACTTGCCTTCTTACGGGAGACCTGACCACCAAATGGTGAGGGCACACACCATATGGGTACAAATGCCCTGAAAAGTGAATTCCCTGTTGGATTCCCAGTGGGATCATTTGCTGCATGTTTTTCCTCTCATCTCTTTCCCAGCTTCCTGCCTCCCTTCGCTGTCCTATCAAATAAAAGCTTAAAAAAAAAGTCCAAAAATCAAAAAACCCTTTAAAAACATGGATTCTATGGAGGTAATGTGGGACAAAATCAACAGCCCTGGTTCTGTGTCAAAATACATTCCAAAGTTTATCTGAAGTTAATGAGGCTCCAGTAGCCCGAGGTAGTAAAATCAAGTAATTATCTTCCGAAGTTATTGTGTTTTTAGTACGAAATTTCCCTCTTTTTGTTACTGCTCCTCCACTGCAGCTCAGCACATAAATACTGTTTGGGGAAATGGGAATTTTGTACTAAAAAGGCACTAACTTTGGAAGATATCCACTTGATCTTATTAATTCAGACTGCTGAGGCCTCATTAACTTCAGATAAATCTGGAGTGTAGTTTTACACAGAAGGAGTACTGTGGATTTTTCCTTCCTATCACTTTGACTGAAAGCAGATGAAGAGGGAACTTTAAATGGCCGGTATAAAAAGGAAAAAATGAACAAATAAACTGTTTGAATGTTCAAATAAACACCTGGCTCGTTTTAACACGGACCCGAACAACCGTAAACTTCTCGTATAATTATGTGACATCGACAACCTCTCCAGACCATCGCCAGCCAATAATGACGGCGTGTTATTCAGTATCTTCATCCATGTTCAAGACTAGCTGGCTGTATCAGCAGATCAAACATCCATTTAACCTTTTATTGAGCTGGCACAGCATGGGAATGTACAAGCGCCTCCACGAGACTGTGCATCCGTGTTCGCTTGTCCGTAATGACATGTGGAACATACAGTTCAAACTGTTAAGAGTAGGGCTTAAGCCTGGTAAATGCCAAGACATGAAGGGAGGGGAGAACATATTTACTACTACGACTGCATAATAAATAAATACATATATATATATTTGAGTAGCTGTGTTATTAATATTTCATTTTCAGTTCCAGCACAAATAAACATGAAGCAGTTGTGGATTTAACATAACATTAGCTCATTTTGCACACTTAAACAAGTTTATAAATAAGGATCTATACTTGATTTTTAGGGGCACGATATGCAGACGCATAAACAATGTAAAACACCAAAAGTACAGTAACTGCAGTCGATAAACATGATGTTTGGATGTGTAGTGCACAAGCCAACATGGTAGGAGCCCGAAAGGTTAGGTCTGAGCTTCAACCGTAATAGCCGATCTCGTGCACCATCATCCATCTCCATCTGCAGAAAATGACAAGACCAGTGTAAGGTTAAAATTGAATGTGCCGATGCGCCGGACGTCCCTCAGTACGCAGATGCAACGCCTCTTGCTGAGCACAGCGTCTCGTGGTGCGGCGCCTCTCGACAGCATGCATGTTTCAGTGAACGCCAGCATGTGCAGGCAATCTTGATGCATGTGCGTCCGCGAGCGTGCGTGTGCTTCCGCGTGAGCCGAACACACCTGACAGATGAGAAAGGCTCGAGGCCCACCGGGGACCAATTTCCCCAGTCTGTTCCGAGGGCCTGTTCATTACTGCGAGCAGGAGGGAACAATACTCCACAGCCCGCCAACTTCATTTGCTGCCATTTTCTCTCATTCTCTCTCTCGCTCCTCCTGAAGCACAGTGCGCCACCCCGACTTCCCACAGTGCACCGCCGCGCGCCTGTGAAGCCGAGATTGGTTGCAGTGGGCTCTCCAAGGTTTCAAAGCTGTCGCCGCTGCCTAGAATGTTTTCTCTCTCCCTCTATTTTTCATCTGTCATGTTTCTGAGAGCAAAAATAAACCAGACATCTTGGTTTTAGCTTTTTCTTTTTTCTCTTGGTGTTGCATGTGGGCTCTGAGTTGGCACTGGAGAGGAGAGAGGCAGTGAGACAAAAGACAAAAGCGGCGACACAGTCTGCATTTGAGGGATGCTAATACACTAAGATAGCAGCAAATGGAACTTGAATGAAGTATCCCGTCTTGGATTGGTCTTTTAAAGTTTGTTTGGTTCTCCATTGCTCATGCATAAATATTTCCATATATAACACAATGAATATTTCATTTCAAAAGATGACACTAAACAAATAAAAAAGTCTCGAAAATATGTCTGGTTTTTGAGCGAGACAGCGTGCAGTGAAGCAGAAGATGCGATTTGTATTTCTGCAGAGAGACACAGCTAAAATTAGATGGCTGATGTACAATAACGATACTATATCATGCCAATGCATGTAGCATATGATGGATCCATGCGGAAAATGAGATCTCATTTCACATTTCTTGCAACACTTATTTTTAGCGTGCAGGAATACAGACAAATAGAACCATCAGAAGGAAATTGATCCTTTGCATGAATCAGTTTTACAGGCAGCTCACAGATGGGTGTGCTTACAGCGGCATGCCGAATAAATCAGGTTTGTAATGGTCCCTACTGCAGGCATGACAAAAAGTCTAAGAGAGGTACTGAATCCCATATGGGCTCATGGAGCGACCAGTGACGGGGTGTTTTTCTGAGTTAGATGCCGCCTCTTGAAAATGAAGGGTGTTCAGTAAGTAAGGCATTTCTCTGCGGACCCAAATGTTTCCTTGAACTATTTGCTTTCAAGGGTGAATATCAATGATCTGTGGGAATTAGACGCTGCTCAAGAAACAAACATGTTTGAAATTGAAATGCTGAATGAGACACTTGTTCACACAGAATCTGGATGAAAAAAATGAAAAAAAAAAACTGTTTTCTTGTCTCAAAAAATTGTGCGTCTGTTTTTGTAACAAAGACATCAAACCCCCGGAGCTGTGACTGTCTGCCAATACTCATTGTAAAACATGTTATGTATTCATTTTAGTAAATGTTTAACCTTGATTTAAATATCCCACAAACAGACACTGAAATATCTAACAGCCCTAAATAGAGCTAAAACAAGCTAGCGGCTATAACAGACAACAGCTATGTTTTTCTTTTCAGGATTCAGTGTTTCAGCCTCTGCATGCGTGTGTTTACATGTACCAGCTGTGCCCATAGTGTTGAGTTTGGACACTGTCCTAAATCTTCACAGGCAGAGATCCTGAGCTAAATATGAGCTTCTGCACCGACTGGATATCGGCAATTGGGTCTAGACTGATTTTCACCTTTCTGCCAAATTACTGTCATTGTGTTGAATGGCAGATATGGGGAGCTAATGCACATCAGGCGAATTAGTATGCCCCTGAAGCGCTCGGTGCACTTTGTCAGGAGGCGAGGTGATGTAAGAGGGGATAAATATTGCAGTTTCCCCCTGACCTGGGGCGCAACGTCCCCCGCACAGCAACACACTGCCCCCTCTGGGCTGGTAATGGAGATTATATACTTTCAACAATTTACACAACAGTGATAGATCTAGATCGCAGTGATCCGGCTGCGTCAAAGCCCCCCCAGTTATTTAATAAACAGAACATGCCTTTAGCAAGATGGGTGCACCTCCCATAACATACCAGGTAAATTCTATTCTGTATGAAAGATGTTTAGTTTAGAGGTAAAGCCTGAAAACTCAAGTGAAAACAGCTTTAATGATTCATTGATTGATAAACTGTAAGACAAGTGAACTAAATACAACATCTTGGACCCTGGTATTCAGATATGGGATATTTTAGACACTGTTCTGTGTTTGAACCTGCAATGTAGGTGTTGGTGTCACTTAGCTATCTGCCTCTTTTTGGACACTCTCTTACTTCCTTATGTAAAATGCCCCTGTAGAGCATACATTTTCTGGAAGCTAAAGAGAAAACACATGCACTCAGTTGGGATGTTTGTTTACTTTTCATTCAGTGCCACTCATTAAGACTTGCAAAGGAAATTGGTTGTACCCCATAGAAAGCAAAGATTTAACTTCACGGCGTTTTTTGGCCAAACAAAGATGAAATTAGCTCCCTTTAGATGAGCTAAAATGAGCGCAGTCTGGTTAAACAGTGACATTTCAAGTAGCAGCAGCAGAAAACAAAAGGCTTAACCTCTGCTTGCATTATTAGCTGAACATCTGTCCACCCCTTTCTCGGGAAAAAAAACTCCTCGGATTTGTGCGAGCGCAACAGAAAGATGATTAACTTGTTGAATGGAAGGCTGTCAGCGTGAGTTGTGTTTTTCATAATGCAAAGGAGTCGTGAGCATTTGTTCCTTTGGTGAGTTCATCCATCATTTTTGTTTTATTCTCTTTAAATGTTGTTGGAGTACAGCCACTTGAGACTGTAACCGAGTCAAAAAAATAAATATAGGCCACCTGATTTGACTTTATTGCCAATCTCCTGATGACTTAGACCTAGGAAAGGGATTCATAGCCCAATATTAAACTCTTAAAACGCTCCAATCGACATCGTTCAGTCGTGATACTTCAAGTATTTAGACATTTTATAACACTACCTGAGTGTTAGATCTCACAACATAAATGTCTAAATATCTACATGCCTATCAAAAATCCTTTAAGTACAGCAGACTTTCACGAGTTTACAGATTCATTCCTTAAAAATAAAATAGAGGATTTCTGCAGAAGAAGATCAGTGATGAGGGTAACACTTGAGATGTCTTCCTTGTGTTACTGCTGGTTCCTTGCCACAGCCTCTCTCACAAACACGTAAGGGGGGTACAAGAGAAAGACGAAAGGTTAGCGTAGTTCTAAAGACAAGAAATGCGTGTTAACTAGAGTGAAATTTATTCATAAAGTGCTCTTCAGACATGAGGGTTGTTTTTTTTTTTTTTTGCCATTAAGTGCTTCACAAAGAACACAGGTCATGAATAAAGATGAAAAGAGGACTGAAAAGAAGAAAGAACAAGCATTTCACAAACGTTGTGATATGAGCCCAAGTTCGTGAGGGTGCGCAGATAAAGAAATTCAGCTCTGGACTTGTACTGTGACCAGTGGGTGGGGTGAGGTGTCTCGAGCTGAGTCGTGATTGATTACATATGAGCATGCACGCTCTCCTGTGCACTCTGAACGATAGGCACACACACACAGAAAAAAGTAAAGAGACAGACTGGTAAAAACTTTTTTTTGGATTGTCCACTGGCCCCCCAATGCAGCAGCCTGCTGGGATTTGTCCCAATATCCCTAATGGCCAAAACACCACTGTGTTAAAATGTGAGCTAATTACGGAGATGGAACAACAATGCCCTGGAAACTTACGTTGTAAATAGGATTTTATATGGATGAATTCAAGGTCAAAGTCAGGCCTTTAGAATTACTAACACCCTAAATGAAAATGGGATGTTCAGGAGGCAAAATTGTTGAAAAAGTACAACATTTACATCAGTCTACACTGGGTGTGCATACACAGCAACATAAATGGTTTCTAAGATGAATGTAATGTATCCTTACAGCTTCATGCCAGCAAAGTGTACAAACAGACAATATTGCTTGTCCCAGGACTTAGCCCTAAGGGACTTGTTGGAGTAGAATGATTTATTGTTTAGAGTGCACAAAATACTATCAGAGGCAGTGCTGTGGTTAGTCATGGCGTGCATAAGTTTTTGAGTTGTGTGGCTTCCAGTAAAAGGATTGGAAATCCTCGTTTTCCTGGAATGAGAATTTGCTTTCTTTACACAGTGTCATTGGTCAGATTCTTGTTGTCCTGATCGTGTCATTCATGCAGTGTCTAACACAACCCTACACCCCTAACACACAGAACATGAGCCATAAAAACAGAAAGTTTGATTATGAATTGGTTACATGCCAGAGACTAAAAATATATATTTGACAATGTGCAATTTCATGACGATGGGAGTTCTGAAGACAACATAATAGCACTGAAAGCTCCAGACAGCAACAGGCTGTTGTGTCAACAAGCAAAACTGCCCTTTTCTAACATTTGTGTTACTTCAGCTTTGAAACAAAACATCACCTGCCTTGTCCACTGATGCATGATATGGTTTGGACAGGTCGACTGAGAGTGCTGAAGGTAATTCAATACTTGTTCGCTTGCTGGCATCATGACATGTGAGAAACTGGTATTGGGTGTTAGGAGATGTGTCCTACATGAGCGTGGCCTGAGCTAACCTCCTCTATAAATATGGGAATTCTGAGAGTCGAGGGCTGTGTGGACATTTTCTGCTTGGAACAGGAAGAAAAGGGTTCATTGGATGTACGCTCCTGGGGACAGACTAAGCCTATTGGATATCATTCGTTTGAACTAGGAAGAAAGGAAAACCACTGGCTCTATCTTGTTTGGATAATGATGACAGGAGGTCCACTGGATACCTGGGCTGACCAAATATCAACAGCTTTGATCCAATATTTAAATCGGGTTGGAATGTTGTATCGAGGTGAGCGTGAGTGCACGGTTTGGAGTTTATTTTCTGCTCAAAGAAAATTATAATTTAGACGTAAAATTAAACAATTCCTGCAATTTTGCGATGTTTAAAACTGTATAATACAGCCATGTGAGCCCAGATAGCAATAATCGTTTGCAAATGTATTGATTTAATGGATGACTGAAAACTGCATAATTCTAATCTAATCACACACTGTGTGAATCACCGCATGTGGGTCTTATATAACCAGTAAATGCAGATGAATTTACCACACCTTGGCTTTATTACTGCATTTCCGTTCCAAGGCTGCTTTTCAAAAAAACTATAGATTTAGCCTACCCGCCTCCATGCTATCTGCTGTCTGTCTGTCTGTCCGTCCTTGTGTTTCTTGGCTCAGCTCACTCTGCACTCATCCCCAGCTGAACTAGCCCTGGCTCTATGTATGTCAGCCTAAGGGGCCTGTTTGTGGATATGCGCTTGTGAGTGCGCATGTGCAGATTGTGTGTTTGTCCTACCTGGCACAGTGCATACCATCCCTGAGGACCCCTTGTGTGTGCGAGTGTATGCGTTTGCTCGCGTTTCTCCAGCCGTCTCCTCGCATCCATCCGTTCTGATGACTGAACTTCAGTGATTCTCTTGGAGCTGCTACCTTTAGGGCTCCACCCAAACACGCGCGCGTATTCCAAACAACGCTACTTGGCACTGGAGCCTTATCGCACAGTGAAAGGCGGCTGCACATCAGTCAGAGCATGCCGCAGAGAAAACCATCTTATTTGTCACAGACCAGCGCTGGATGGATAGCCTGCTTCTCTGGAATCAAGTGAGTGCTACTCGTCTGACGCAGACAGCAGAAAGCCTGCGGTTGATGCTAACGGACAACAGTTTCTGACATGCCATTGTTAAACTTGCACAATAAATGCAATGCAGGCTGTCCTTTTTCATATGTGCTACTCTAGTATTTTTTAACCTCGCTAGAAGTGGTGAGTCCTGATGTTATCTGGAGGACTATATTCACCGAAGGTCCATGGAGCAGATATAGATTTATATTTTATTTATAGACCTTCACTATTCAATCAGCTCCCTCACAAAAGACCTCTGTGGCCATTATTAACCCAACCTTCCCACTCAAAAAAAAAAAAAAAAGGCAATGCACAACCTCGTCCATACTAACTAGATACACTCACACTTCACCTTTTCCAATCACAAATCATCTCACAAATGTCAACTATAAATTAATCTGATGTGATACGAAAAAGATAAATCAAGTGCATCACCTAAAATGACGCTCATCTGAAAACACAAGGAACCTCGCTGGTTGCTGAATATTTTAGGTCACGGTTACATTAAAGCAATAACTCCTAAGCAGTCTTGCTTTTAGTTGAAGCATGCATTTGACTAAAACATTACAGGGTCAGGTACAAGCACAACATCACAACGCTCTTTATATATCGTATACAAACATAACATTTGCCTCAATTATCCAATCAGTTGACTATTTTTTTTTTTAAATTGCACCTTCCTCTGAGGCATTCATCACCTTGTTCAAGTGTGCAGCCAAGTCACAGCGACTGTAATCTATACCATTTCATGCTTTACACGGATGGAAGAGGGATAAACAGCAATGACACCGGCATTTCAAACCTCTTTGTGCGTTCTGGTCCCCTAATGGGGTCCCTGACTTTCCTAGCTGTCGCCCTTTTCTGTGAATAAGTGTAGAATTATGGCTCTCTAAAGTATAGTGAACAAATGTACACATAATGACACATAAGCTGAATCTTCCAAACCTTAGGACTTTGGCAGCTCCTAACATCAAACAACAATGCAAAGGAGTGGATGCTGTAACCTATTATGATATCACAAGAAAAGCACATCAAATGTGTGCAAATATGTATGCAAAAAAAATAAATAAATAACCATCCCAGGTGATCAGAACAGTCGCACTCAAAGGCAGGATGAGAACCCTGCTGTTACAGAGAGGTGCGTGATGTGATAATACTGCGCAAACAAAACAAACAAAGGGACCAGGAGGGACATCAGTGAACAAACACATCTTCCATATGCATCAATTATCCGCTGATACCAATGAGGAGATTTCATTTTACGCCAAACGTACTGCAGCACAGCCATTATCTTCAGCGTAGAGCGCGAGCGAGAAAACGCTGATCTGGCATTGGCTTTACAGAAACGGGATGAAAGGACAACTTATCCATGTGACACCAGCTTGCAGAGGATTTTGCACATGCCAGTGTATGATAAATGTTACTGGTGGTAGCTCAGTCAATAACCCCATGTACAACACGAAGGCCAATGCTAATGGCGTATGTGCTCAGCCGCCCCATCCATCGCCCCCCTCCTCCTCCTCATCCTCTTCATGTAGCTGTGCAGGTGTTCTGGTTCGAAGGTGCTACTTACTTTCGCTCACACGTGCACAGAAGTGTGAACTTGCGACTTCCCAGACCACTTAAATTATTCCTGTATGTAAAGGAAGTGTTGACAGAGAGCTACAAGTGCGGGATCGGCAGCGAGTTAATTAGCAGCCACGTTTTCAGCTCCCTAAAGAGAACCGACACCTGTAGGGGGAAGACGGGGGTGTGTGAATTCCATCTAACACATACAAAACTGGAGAAGTCGCACCGATAATGAACACGCATCAAAGTACGACATAGCGCAAATAACACCGAGTGTCAACTAATTCTCTGGATGTGACGTTTCTCTCTTTACACTCAAAAGCGAACAGAGCCACAACATTTATAAAAGTATTTGCACTTTCAAAATGTGACTCTACCGCATCGGCATCATCACTTCTCTGCTTTTATTTCCGTGAGGTCAACCAGTTCTTGTAGATTTAACTCATTACTTTAAAAGTTCCACAACGTATTCGCCCAAAGCCACACACTGCATTAATTAGTCACCCATCACTAAAAACCAATTCAAAGTCTGTGAGGATTTGCCACCGCGTACAAATAATATGTATTCATTTTTCACTTATTGAATATTTTCTCTTTTTTTCCTTTCTTTTTTTTTTAACTCTCCGCAGTCTTTTCCCATTTAAGAACCCGGTTTTAATACATTTTACTCTTGTTAAAATAAGAGGCTTACTGCTATTTACCTGAATATTTTACTGTGTCTACATTAATAAAACATTTTAAACTAATTCAAACTCTGGCCTCCAGTCTGGGACAGTGGGTTAAATAGTACTAGTAATACAGGATCTCACACTGTGTGAGTGTCTCTCATTAGAACAAACAAGCTGTTTCTCTGATGGGGTCAATGTGCTGCGACTCTGCTGTCCTGATGTCTGAGCCAAGAAAACAACAAGTCTCATACGTCTGTTCAGAAGGACCTTCTCCATTTAATTATGTTGCTCTTCAAGGTGTCAAACTGTTTGATGATTGTAAATGTTCTGCCGCTACTATGCACTAATTATGTTTAAAAAGCAACTCATCAGCCATTAATAATTTAGTTATAAACAATTTCACACGGTAAAAAAAGGTTTATTCAAGAAAAATACAAAGGCCAGCTCATAGAAACCTAATTTTTTACTGTTTCTGTCTATATGTGGCTCGTTTAAAAGTCAATATGTGAACGGCTAACTTAAAGTAACATTAATTTGCAAAGCATTGATTTTGTGTTAGTGGTGACCTGGTGGTCGACAGCCACCCCGAGAAATATACATGGCTCTGTGGCTGATAAATGTTCACACCTGCTAGCATTTAAGGTTTGTCTGCATTTTTATTTACCCCCTAAAAACAGCTAAAATGTTCAGTAGAGCTGAGTATTACAACTGACATACACATTTAGAGCACTCCTGATATAGAAACTTATTTTTTCCTATTTAAGAGCTGGATAATTCCACAGAACAATTCAAGTCTTCTGCTAAAACTGAATTCAAATGCAAGTAATGGTTCCACCAGCCAACTACAATCTTCCTCTAAGAAGGTCATTTAGTTGTCTAACATTATCTATACTTCAGAAGTATATTTGCCACTATGAAGTGGCCATGTGCCGATGCTGGAAGAATCATTTTAAGGAAGTTGTCATTGAATATGAATCTCATTTATCTTGAGCAGCACCTGTTATAAGCTTTCTTCTATACGTAAAAAGCAACTCGACTTGAAGTCCTTGAAGAGAAGTCTAGTTGCTTTCTACTGAAGCTCTTGGGATCATTATGACCGGGGTGACTGAGATTCTACGCAGACATTATTATTTATTGTTTGTATGCACCCATGGATATCTTAAAAAGTCTTGAAACAAGACAAACAAATAAGATGTTGGTTGGAAACGGGCTGAAATAATCTCACAGCACTGGGAGCTTTTAGTGAGGCATTTAGGACCCAAAATCAATTTGATGAGACTGTGATATTGTGCAGTGAATGCAACACAGAGTAGAATAGAGTGACTCATATACTTGAATTTTACTGTGAAGAATATTGTTTATCTGTCCCTTTGCCAACAAAGAGAGGCTTGTGAATAGGAAGCATTACAAGATGCAACATTGAAAGCAATCAGGCCCTTTTGATGCAGCCACCATGCTAAATGATTAAGTTTTATTCTTCATGATTTCTGCTTTTCTGCCCAGATAACGTGCTCGGGGCAACGCACTGTAAAATCTGCCCTAACATCACAATCTACAAAACCAGCAGAGTCATTTATTTCCAATTTCTTGATTTTTTCCATTCAATCAAATCAAATAGGGGCATAAAAACCAAGTATCACAATTCATCACACATGGGTGGTGTTTAAGTGGCGCACACTGGCAAGTGCAGTTTTAGGAAATTATCCCGAGCCTACTGAAATCTGACATACTGTGAAATCAACATTATTGATGATAACCGTTCACCAGATGACATTATTCAAAGACAGAATCCATCTGATATTACCTCTAGACTGGAGCTCAAAAGCTTAAAAAGGAAGTCAAGACGGGCTGAAAAAAAGGTAAATATATATTTCAGCTCCCCACGTGGGATGTGGTATGATATGGCTTTCATTTCTCCGCCGCAATCAAATTTGCGAGTGGAAATGGCAACAAGCATCCAAAGGCCTGCTGGTAGCAGCGTGGCTCACAGACAAAGGCGCCGCTGGTGCCCTGCAAATGGCATGCTGCTTTCAGCAGCACTATGATGCCTTCACTGAATAACAGGCATAATAAATCAACTGCCGGAAGAGAGACGGAGAGACAAAGGGTTGGGGGAGGGAACTGATGGGTAATGTGAAGTTTTTGAGGAAGATGGAAACAGGAGTGACAGGTGGAAGTGAAGTAACAGGAGTAAGAAAAAGAAGGGAAAAAAGTGACAACAGCACACAAAAGCCTTAATGCTTGCTTTTGATTATCCTTGGTTTTCTCCATGTTTGCTTTCTCATACTATTCACACTACACAGCTCTTCCTGGACAGCTTTTACCTCAACATTGCTTTGAAGATGTGCATAAAATATTGGTGTTAGAATCCTGAGGGAAGCAGTCTTTAATGTCATCCCACTGCAATATAAATCAACCCTGTTCTATCTGAGAGAGTGTGGACCGGAAGCGGGGCTATATTTAGGAGGGGGTTTCTCTCCCATGATTAAACATGGAACACAACAATTAACATTTTAAAGGTTAGTGTCTCTGCAGAGGAACATGCATGTTGTCCCCAGTACAGCACATATGGCACAGTGTCTATCCCACTCTGCTGTCTGATGCCAGTGTTGTTTACTGCATATCTTAAGAGTTTGACACAGTTAGGATGGAACACAAGCTTAAGGTTCAGGCATAATCCCTCAGAGAGAGAGAGCAAGAGGGAGAGAGAGCGAGAGAGAGAGAGAGAGAGAGTGAAAGAAAGATTAAGATTATGAGAAAATGATGAAAAACTGAGTAACATGCTGCAGGAAGGCAGTGTTTCGGCTGTGTTTCAACATAGGTAAGGAGCAAAAGAGCAGACTTCAATCAAGAGATGACTAGAGTGGGTCCAATAATAATATAAAAAAAAAGAAAAAGTCTGTAGTGCCTGATCTGACTCCGATTGCATGCAATTGCCCTCAAACAACTCTAAAATAGACAGCTATGCCAAAAAAAAAAAAAAAAAAAAAAGGCAGATAAATGGAGGTTCATGCAAATTCTCTGTCTGGTTAGATCCAACACAATTAGCCTCTGTTGCTCACTGTCACAGTTCCACGGCCCCAGAGAAACGGAGGTGGACTGACGAGGAGCCGATGTGCCATCTCATATCTCGTGTGAGAACGAGACCTGAGGTAGGATCACTCTTTTGTTCTCTTCCAGGCAGAGAGCCGACTATTCCCACATGATGCCACCTCTCCCCTGCTGCACATATTGCAGAACCTGCTCAGACGGTTGCAGAGTCCGCTATTCCCTCTGTGAGTTCTCTTTGATTCACAACCAAGTCTGTATCGACACATGCGCACAAAAAAGGACTATTAAACACGTCCAACGGTCTAAATAAATCATAGCTAAATAGGCCCTTCACTGAGCCATGCATATATTTACAAGACGTGTCACTTGCACTCGAGTATGGTTGATGCGTATGAAACATAAATAGAGATTTAGCTATGAAATACCACAAGTGCCTCATGGGCAACATAAAGCGGCAGTTAGTTCACGCACACAAACGCAGATGTACAGTCACACTTCCATTTGTCAGAGAAGCCACAGCACACACACACACACACATTACGAGAATGCTTCAGTCACGCATACAATACGCATGCCTGGGCTCCCCGTCAACCCAGCTCCTGGGATCATGATGCTTCGCTATAGCGTGAGCAATGCTCGAGATGGTGGCCATGACATTTTCTTTTATGGGCCTGCCAAGAGATGTCATTGTGCTATCAGCATCAATTGGACCTCTGATGTTGTCACACACCGCGGTTTATTGTAGCATGACTGCCAATGCTTGAGTGCATTACCCTCATCCCTCGCTGCTGAAAACATCAAGACCAGAGCGGCAAATGAAACAACACCTGCAGGTACGTTTCATTTTTTCCTGGAGCACCGACTGCATACGCACCAAGACGGGTATGCAGTCGATGCCACATGCTGCACATACAATCTCCATTATTGCTGGTCAAGTGAATAGGCGACCATGTAGTAAATACAATGAGATGAGCTGTACTCGTTATTTAGTTTACATCTTTCACATTCTGTTTTATGGTGTCCTTTCAATACAGTGGCCCTGAGAGCTCAACATATTTAAGGAAGCACATTCAAATAGATATGACAACTAATACAACATTGTCAGTAATTTGACAACATGTGAGCAGCGTGCTTTAGTATTTGTAGTGTTTTTCTGTTGCACCACCTATTTGCAGAAATATGAGTGCGTTGTAGGTTGACGACTCCATGCTTTTTTAAATCAAGGACACCAATAACCGATATATGGAACTGATCTATGATTACCATAAAAATGAAAACCTTGGCGTCAAAAGTTAGAATAACGATGTGATGTTTTACACGTTTAATTGGAATATTTCCTTTCAATCTTCAGCGCTGATAGGCTCTTGACATGACAGGTGCAGCTTTTGTATTGTCGGAAATCACAGTAGAGAACAATAGAGTATATCAGAGAGACAAAGGAGCACATTTGCCAATTAATTTTAAATGGAATCAGTTAAAACTTGTGTGAACATGTTATCAAGTTGGTAAAGATGTTTTCGTTAATTTGCTTGTCTTTTTTCCCCCACATTTAAATGTTTCTACGTCTTAAGCTTTAGTGTGTTGAGTTTAGGTCCATTGAAGGTTCTTCTTCTAAGACACTCCTTTAATGAATAATAGTTACAGAATGTTGAATAGGGAACAGTCGGCAGTCATGCTTGCAGCTCTTTGAGGCTGTACCAGCAGTAATTTGGGAACATACCAATTTCCTGCATTTCTAATGTTTAGAGTGTTGCCATGGTAACATTTACAACATAGCAATGAATGCAAGTGCAGCAGAGTCTGATAAGTTTCTGCTGGATTTGGCTTTGAAATTGATCTAACACTACTTGAGGATATTACAATTCATCCTCAGGGAAACATGAATGTATGTTTCAGCGTGTTGGCAAGCCATTAAATTGGTTGACAGTTTTATCTAGACTAAAATGGAGGACAAACAGACCAGCATCTCCAACCCTTGAGCCTCGAGCATAGCTACAACAAGCAAACATGATTTGCTATGTATGCTGTCAACATCACATGACAATACCTGAGGGCTCCTGAAATAAAAAGGGTGCTTGTGGTTAGGTGGAACAGAAAATCAAAGGATCAGATCAGTACGGTGCTAATCTCATTGCCATTTAGAGCAAAATTGATTTCCATAGGAAGCACCAATGGCCTGAGAGCTTCCTCAACCCGGTCTCATCGTTCAGACCCCATGGCCTTATTCGATAGGAGCTAAAGGCCAGGCTGGTGTTTATAAGGCAGGTAATTAGCTTAGTGTCTCGCCATGCTAAGTAGCAGCCCCTTCAAATCAATCCAGTCACTGTCACCTACTCTAAAGGGTCACCTGCCTGTTAGTGACGCAGGAGGCACGACAAGGTTTCTGCATTATTTCTATAAGCAAAGCGTTGCACTCAAGCAATATGTTTGTTAATTTATACAAGTAGGCTGAAGATTTAACCATGCTAAATTATTCAGCCTTTTTTAAGTTGTACTTTTCTGTCCTGTTCAGCCAAAAACCCACAACTGCCTTATTAAGAGGCTTGCATAGGGCTAGGCAGTCAGCCAACAGACCTACTTCTTAGATTAAGAATACCTTTCACTGAATTTTTTTCTTTATCCCCCCGCCCCCTATAGAAGGGTGTCTATTTCTATTTTCCTTTATACATTTGGCATTGAATATTTGGACAACTTTCTATATTTTTTTTGGTGAAGAAAATGCAAGTATTCATTTACTGCTGGAAAAGGAAAATTAATTAATTGGATTCCTGCAAGACGGTACAGCAGCCTCTCAATGGGTGACTCGTGCCACTATTTCAGAATCAATTTTTTCCTTCAAATAGCTTTATTTATACAATAATACTACCTCAAAGCACTTTCTTTTTTTTTATTACTGGGAAGAAATAGATACCACCGAGGCCTAATGGACAGGAAGTAAAGACTACCACAGGCAGACACAAGATGAAGAAAAAGAAATGTATGAGCCTCTCTGTCATACACTGAAGCCATAGCAACAGGGATAATGGCTGGAATGACAGCTGAAAATACAATTATTTTATAGCTGCAGATTTTTCTGAACTTTGTTTGGCTTCATGTGTGAGTGAAGAGAAAAATTGAGAGAAATCTTTGGCTGTCTAAGCAAAATAATAGGATCATTAAACCCACAGCTATCTGGTCTGTCCATTGTCAACTGTCAAAAGCCTTTTCAAGGTCCAAACAAACAACTGACATGCACACCCTTAATGTACTCATGTTAACATCTACATAGAAGAGTATGACATGCGGATGCACACAGGTGGACAGAATGACAGAAATGCTAAAAACGGCACCCAAAGCACAGGTTGTGGAGGTGTAAAGAATATAACTAGAGAATAAACAATGAAACCACAAGAGAGAAAAAAAAAAGAAGAGAAATCCAGGCGTTAAGAGCTGAAAGGTCCTCCAGTCTTACCGGGCAGCTTGCTGTACTGTAAATATGTCCCACTTGGTGGGAATCAGTGTAAAAGGCAGCTAGCAGCTGGTGCTTAGCGGGGTCCTGCTGGCCCAAGCCCACAGCCGCCCCGGCTCACTGATGAAGACAGATGGATTGGGCCACAGCCCCGACGCAGGAAACACACCCCCGAGTCGGCAGATTAGAGCCAAGCTTCCGATGGAGCCCTGATAACCCGCTGAGGGAGAGACAGCAGACTGGGCAGAGGACTAATGCTCGGTACACAGACGCCTCTTCACGTGAACTTTTGAACCAAGGAATGATATGGAATAAGGTCAGGTGAATGTTAATGGTTGAGCGAAATGATGCAATGACGAACGGTGTCAATGACGGCAGAAATTTTAGAAAGACTGTGAAAGTTACCAACAGGTAAATAAACAACACGCCATGCACTCTTTAGGCATTAAGATGACTTTTCAGAGGTAGAGTTACTTTTCGGAGAACATTATGACCTACAGTAAATTCATGTAGTTGGCCAGTGACCCTTGTGCTCTGTATTTACTGATGTAGAGAACCTCCAGGTAGCTCGACACAGCACATCCATGGCTGCATTCCAGATCACATACTTTACTTTCAGTATGTATTTTTACACCAGTATGCCTACAACTGGGGCATACTACTGTGTCATAATGTTGCACCTTAAGCTTTGACCATCACAGTCTGTAATGTGAAATAAGCTGTCATCTGTCTGTGCACTCTCGGCGGCTAAACCTTGCACAACACACAGTGACGTATGGGAAGCAACTGCACAGAGGTTTGTGGGTCAGAATTAGCAGAAAAGCATTTCAGCTTGCATACTCCAAAGTCTGACCAGATGTTGTAGGACATTTGGGTGTTTTGGCATACAGCATGTGACGTAACTATGTATTAATCTATACCAAATCTTTTACTGGCAGATATGATAAGGAAGTGTGGAAACTGAAATGCACCAATGTTTCATGTCATGTTACTAATAACATCTCATCTTACTGAATGGATGGATGGATGGATGGATGCAACGTTAGGCTACAACATTCCTGAGGGTGAGAGGAGTTAGTGCTGTGATAAATAATGTATATTCAACTGCTTAACACAGAAAAGCCACACTCTATACAACTTTCTTTGTGAGATGTTGTAGAAACCAGTGCTTTCCCTTGGATTACTGTTGCGGGAAATGCAATTTATTTTGCCTGTAGGCTTGTACATCTTAATGTTGAGCTCAACTTTCACCTCTCCGAGATAACCTTATGTTAATTTGTGCTATTTCCATGACATCAGTAGCTTATACTGCTGAAAATGACAGCTCGAAAATATCATTGTTTTACTATGCATTTTTTCCCCATAACCACTGGCTTTACTGCTACGTCTATTTTGTGTCAACAACACTTTATAATGCTTGCCAAAAATGTTCAATGCTGCGGTTCCTGCTACTGAAAATGTCACCTGTATCTATGCAAAATAATACAAGAAGGCTAGTCAACACAATACATCACTTTATGAGCCTGCTTCAAAAATAACGCAAGGAAAATTGCCCTGTGACAGTGAAAGAGACGCATCATTTCAATAATATACGTGCAGCATTCCTCATGCATTGAGGCAACATGTGAGTGAGCGTTCAGTGCTGCATCGCTGACCATGAAACCAGTGAACCTTGAGACAGCCACACCGAGTGGAATGAAAGATATGGAAATAAGATATTAATACTCAGCAACACAGAAACTGCACATTCGGCTTTCACACACAATATGTACAAACATGTCTTTTCCAAAGCACCTCTTGCAAAAACATGGCACGATTCCCAACCGTTGTGCTGAGACTAACTGAGAAGACCTGAGCTGGTGAAATCTACAGTTATCCTGGGAGGGTGGTTTATTGATTGGTAAAGCCCCTGCTAGGTGTGCTACAGTTGGCTCAGGCGCACCTCTGATTGACTTAGTGTGATGAGAGCATAATTAAGACTGCAGCACATTAACAGATGGCTGCAGTATCACACTGAGGGTGAGTGAGAGATTAGATGCATGGAGTGCACATTATAGGATGCTGGACTTCTCAGAGTTTCAAGTATCTGCCGATGCAAGCTAAAGTTGCTTGACATACATATGGATGGGAGCACTGACGTCTAGAACTTTTTGAAGATAGTGCTGCAATAAACATTTTTGATAGCTTATTAACAGAGAGAGATTCAGAAAGAATAGGTGTTGAAAGTCAGTATGTAGCGCTCTGTAAAGTAAAACATAGTCCCATACATTTATATATTTGTGATTGGGGTCAGCAGATAATATTATTAAACAAATATTCAGCAGTTTCACAATTATCTGGACTCATGTTATTATTTTTTTAAACTGATTCTACTGGGAAAAAAATTATATTTAGTAAAAGGGAAAGAGTCTAAACAGTTGAGTTATGGTAGCTAACATTTTCAAATAACAGGATTTCAGTACATCTAACTTAAATCAGTGGCTTTACTATTGTTAACTAAACATAGTTCAACTTAATGCATTTATGTTATCAATTGAAGCAATTCAATAAATGTGGTTCAACAAATCTCTTCACAGTAAAGTTCTCTTTCAATTAAATCTATGCCAAACATTAAAAAAAGGCTTTTCAACAAGGTTTTTGTGCCATTTAAAATGTCTGAAATTTTGACAATTTTACTGCAAATGCATATTGGCTGCAAAAATCTGTTGTTAGTCTCTCTGATTACTCATAATCAATACTGATCGACCACATATTTGTGGATGCCCACCACCACACCGACATTGAATGCCACATAAATATTTAATATTATTTTTTTTACAATTTAAAATGAGTGAAATATTATTGTTCTGTAGCGCAGTGTTGATTTTCTATGCCCCAACTTGCCCCACTCTCTCTTTTTTTCCCCTCACAAACACACAACAGACCCATCTGTGAATAGTTCCACCTCTGCACACACACACACTGAATCAAAACATGATCATGCGCTGGAGGAAGGATTGTTGTTGGGTTTTTTTCCCCCTTAGAGAAAACGGCTGGCTGAATTCCTGGATAGAATCAATCCAGTGTTCACAGATGGTTAGTATCATGAACACTTCTGCACAAACTTGTCCAAAACTGATGCATCCAAGTTAACTCTTGTAACTTAGGCCATCTATGGTCTTTACACAAAGCTGTCAATCTCAGAGACTCAGGTCTCCGTATGAATTATTAGCAGGCATGTAAGGAGCCTATGCTGTCAGTTAGTATTAGAAGGCAGATGGGTTGTCAAATTAGCACACTGCGCATAGATGGTGGTCTCCACAAAACACTCATGCACGTGGAAAACGTTGGTGTTGGTTCTTTAACTCTGCTAAATGTTTGCTCCATCGATCAAGATGAATATTGAAAAACATTTCAAGAGACTCGTCCTGAAGATGTGCAAAGGCCGACTGAATCAGAGGGAGTACATTTTTTTAGTTATTTGGCACAAAGTGAAGCGATAAGCACTGTATTTACACCACTACATTAAAACACCTGCCTAACATTCTGCTGGTCATTCCTGTGCTGCTGTAGCTCAGGCCCACTGGGACATGGACACAAGACCTTTGGGGTGTACTTTGGTGTCTGGCATCGGATCCTCTGGGTCCTGTGGGTTTGGTGTTGGGCCTCTGTGGATGGGGATTCTCAATGCCTTGGGCTCTGATATAGAATAGAGATTCATTGCTATGCAGTTTTTTGTCTGTCCTGTTGGGGAAGGCCCTCCGGGAGGAGCACTGTCATTGGGGACGGCATGGCCTGCAACAATGTTTAAGTGGCTGTTAAAGTATTATTGTAGTACAGAATGGGGTGGCTAAGTGAGACTAGTGTTAAAGTAACATCCACATGAATGTCAGGAGGACTTCCCGACAGAACGCTGCACTGTCACAAGACGATCAGCGTTATCCGTTTCACTCGTCAATGGTTTTAATGTTGTGGATGATAGGTTTATTTCATATCTTTAACATAATGTCAAGCAATGGAGCTATGTATGTTGTTCTCTACATGTCACAAAGCAACAGAAATTAAAATGTGCTGTGGAGCACCTTATATACGGTATTAATAAATAATTCCAGCAGATCCTTTGCTATGCTTCAAGGTCAGCCCAACTACATCCAGCTGATACTGAGCTGCCTCTTGCATCATCTCCAGTCCCTCTCCCACCAGAGGGGTAATATTTAAATGTTCCTAGGGTCAGTCTCCAATGCCAGGGTCAGCATCAGAAGGTCATCTGCCGCCCAGCTTGTAACATAAATGACCCTTATCCCTGCAGGTGGTGGACCTCCTGGTGAGCGACTCCCTGCCACTTCTATGGGCTGTGCACGCTTGATGGGGAGCTCCTTCAGGGTAGGAATGAATTGCTGCCCTAAGTGTAGGAGTTTAAAGATCTCACAGCCTTGTTCATGAATGATGGGGAAATGGAGCAAGAGACAGACAGATGGAGCATCAACCATAAGGCAGGCAGTGCACTGGGCTACTGTGAAGAAGGAGCTGAATCACATGGCAAAGCTCTTGATTTCCAGTTCCAAGCCTAAGGTATTTTCACGAGCTCTGAGTAGTGAATGATAGAACAAGGTTGGGGATACAATCTTCCGTAGGGTGGCCGGGCTGAGCCTGAGAGACAGTGTGAGGAGCTCGGACATCCAGAGCTGGAAATAGAATCACTTCTTTGTGTTGAAAGGAGCTAGTTGAGGTGGTTCAGGTGCCTGATTGGGATGCCTCTTGGGTACCTTCCATTGGAGGTTTTCTGAAACAACCAACTGGGAAGAGACCCCAGAGTGGACCCAAAACTTGGACTTACAAATCTTATCAGTCCTGGGAAAACATTTGGGATCTCCCAGGAGGTACTTGAAAGCTTTGGAGGGGAGAAGGACCTCGCATGACAAGCTTGACCTGCTGCCACGGAGACACGAATAGAGTGGATGGATGGTTCAGTAATTAAGAGAGCATGACTGGGCATCCTTCCACATGCACAAGTAAAGTATACAAGCACAATAAAGCCAGTCAACTACCAGTACTGGCAGTTACAGCAAGGTTTGTTGTTTTTTTAGTTTGTATAGATTTGTAGTTTTCAAACGCTAAACAGTCTTGCTTTAACATCACGTCAGTAGTTTATTAAAGGTGTTGTAGCCTCATGTTTACAACTGTAGAACCAAAAAAAAGTCTGACGATTAAGAGTCACCAAATTCCCTAGAACTTCACTGAACGACTGACTAACACTGCAGGTCTGTTTATTGTGTTTACCTCGATTTTCCAGGTTCACCTCAGCCTTCACTCTGCCTGCCTTTTGTTTAGTTTTGCCCCATCCAAATAGGATAAAAAGTTAATCGAGGAGAGGAACCTCGGGGAGCAGATGAGAAAACAGTAGTCACGATTCAAGCCACATACAATTTGATGACATGACCAGAAAAATCAATGGGAATTCATTGTGAGAAACCCCCTCAGAGCTTCACTGGCAGAACAAAAGAACAATTCAGTGCTGTCGAGCCGAAGCTGTAATAGCCCGGTAAAGTCATTCTCCTGGAGGAATCAAACCATGCGTGCTCAAGCAGTGCATTATCCTTCCCGTGGCCTACCCGCCACCGCCGGCACCCCTTCATCACGAACCCGGACACCAAATTCTGACAGTGTTGTCTCTGGAAACACCAATTACAATTTGAGGGCAGTTGAAAACAAGTTGCAAGATGAAAAGTTTGCAGAAAAGGCACAGACGCAAAAGTGTCTCTGCTCTTTAGGCAGCCAGTTAGTTGCTTTTGCTGAACTCTACAGGGAAGTCATAAGCGCTTTGTAAAGCTGAGAGTGATGCAAGCAGCTGCTACTCGCTTTCCAGCTGCAAGATGCCGAGCTCTGATTTAAGACTCTATATATTATGGATGGACACAACTGCCCAAAACAGGAATAATGCTCGCAATTATGGAACAAACATACTGTAGTTAAAAACAAACAAACAAAAAACAATAAGCACCATTGGTAGTTATTTCAATGGCTCTTACAAAACATATGCTACAAGCTGCTGCTCTGCTCCTCTTGATTTTATAGCCACTACATCGACTGACAAAGTCGCCACACACATGATTTAAAAACAACAATTACACAATAAGAAGAAACGCTAGCGTGTAAAATATCCACTGTGTCCAGGCTGCATTTTGTTAAACGTGCACCTGAAACTTTCATACTTCTTTAAGGAGTTTAATAAAAACTTGGATTTCGTTTAGAGTTGCACTCATGTCTATTTTTTTTTTTATTTTTATTTTTTAACCGTGTTGGAGTTCCAGTTGCCAGTTTAACGCCACAGTTTTGCACTTTAATATGGAAACAGTCGTTCATATTTTCTATTGCGCTGCATTATACAATGACATACCAGTTGTCAAAATGAAAATTAACTTTTTCTGCTTTTTTTGGAGGAAAATTAATAATTCAGATTGATTGACTAAATGGTAAAAACGGTAATGGACTGATTGATTGAGAAAAATGGTCATTAGTGGCAGTCCTATTAAGTATCACCGCTTATTGAACACAATTTTCATTTTCGATAGCTACTAAAAGGAATGGGATTCCATGATAAATGTGGCAGCCAAAGTCACTCAGCGGTTGTAAGATAAGATAAGATAAGATATGCCTTTATTAATCTCACGGTGGAGAAATTCACATCGTTGACAGCAGCTTTCAACAGACGTACACAGATACGACACAGGAAAAAACAAAAAATAAAAAATGTACATATAAATATCCAAATCGACCTAGCTTTAACATTAACATACAACGTGTTTAAAAACATGTCAGTCGTTTCTGAGTGTAATGTTTACAGGAGCATCCAGTGAGGCATGACAGAGGTATGTGGGTTCATCACTTCATCAGCTTCTGGTTTGTTGGAGGCATACTTCTTTTAATTGATAGTCTTAATTAGGACAGAATATGGAAGAAAACCTCACCAAGATCACTGTTGCTCTGTGAAACTGTGCAGTGATTGACTGTATTCATAATAAGGTAAACCTGCTCATGTTGTGCTTTGAAACTGTGCCCCAGAAAGACTAAACTGGAGCAGGGAGACTTCCTACTGTCCTTTCTGTGTCATCCTCCCAGCCCTAATGTTAACCCCGGGGCTGGTTTTTAACTCAGCAGAAAACCAGCATTGAGACAACGCTTCAAAATCTCACCTGACCTTATGTTTATTCATGTGTGTAGGAGAAACAAGAAAGACCTCTTTGCAGCCGAACTAGCCAGGCAGAACTAAGGCGATCGCCCGAGAGACGGGAGACGGAGAGAGCCCAACATTTAATTTAATATACACCCCACGGAGAACGAGCGCGGGTGACAGGAAGAGGTGAGATGAGGGCAAAGGAGTACCTTTTAAACATGGCTGGCCTGATGCAAGTCCTGATGCTGCTGCCCTCCGGTCCTGCCGTGCAGACTGCTGAACCACAAGGGCTGGAGTGAAAGCGAGGATCGAGAACCCTTGGCGGGCACGAAGGCTCAGTAAACAGGGTCGCCATTTGCTGACCTTTAGAAGATGACTCACTGGAAAAGATAGGGGCATATGATAATGAGAGGACTGGAGTTGAGTGGTTCTTCTGTTGGATAAAAGAATCTCAAGAGGCAGGAGGCCAGAGTTTAAATACAGTCAAAAAAAGAAGCTAAATACATTCAACTATTTTTAGGAAAATGCAGGTAAAGTTTTGCACGAACCTTTACAGTGTCCCGCTTCCATAATTATCCCAAACTCCTTCCACATTCACTGGCATCTCGTGCATTTTCAATCAGCTTCAGACAGACGCTGTGAATAGAAACGATTCTGTGTTCGGTAATCTTTTTTTTCTTCCCCCCACATTTCCCAAATTTCTTCATTAATCTTCACTAGAATTCTCAAAAAAAGTCCACCGTGTTTGAAGAGTGTTTGGTTGCACAGCGTGAGTTTAAACTGGCTCCAAGATTAAAGAGATTCATTTAATCGCTTGCTGCTCGATGAAAACATGGCTTCTTTCTACATCTTCAAAATGTTTCGGACTGGTTAGCGATGAAGAAAAACAGCCCCGTTCTCTGGTTACTACAGGTGCATTTTCAGAATAACAATATGTCATAAAAGATTAAACAAGTTCAAGCCCCCATTGCAATGTGGTGCTCCTTAAATGTGGGGTTAAAATATGAAAATCGAGTTGGAGTTTTTCGATCTTAAGTGTACAAGCTGTAATAAACATGAGCTACTGTGTCGTGCGCTTAAATACGAACCAACATCCACATACACAGGTGAAAAAAATATTGCCTTAACTTCAGTTTTATTGCAATGTGCAAAAAGGCTATTAAGGGATTAAATACTAGCTTTTAGAAATCCAAACTTCTAAACTCTAAACTTGGAAGGTCTTGAGCTCTGTGTCCTCGGGGCTTTCACTTTACTCGTTTCAAGCATGCTGAATATTCCACATTTGCCGTTTCAACGCACATCAAATCGAAAACTGAAGAACACATTCGATGACTTTAATCCATTAGAGATGCAAAAAAACAACAAAAAAAAAAAGAAACGATTATAGCAGTTGATGTAAAACTATGCATGTTTGTGTAATTCATCAGTGGGACATTTGAAAGGAAAACATGTTCATCTTGGATCTAGAGAATCCTTTCATCAAGTGTTTCTGCCTGCTTTTATGTTAGCATTAGAGACTTCAATGCAATGCAGACAATGAGAGCTATTACTGACAGCTTTGTTATAAAACTATTCGACTATGTGTCAGGGTCGGCAGGAGGTTTCTAAAAAACTTTCTATCAAAGTTTTGTGCCTTGTTTTTAATGCCTGATCGAAATATTAATTGGCTGATGTCATCGATGGATACTGGCCCGGTATGAAAATTGGTTTTTAATAGAATATAGTGCAGAAGACAGATGCCTGGGATGATTCAGAAATAGCATCGTCACGTAGTTTATCAAGCAAAACAAACTGACAGTTGAACATACTCTCAGTAGCAGGATGTGTGTCGCAGAATTTAGTGCAGAGTGAAGTCGAGTCTTCACAGTAATTTGCTGATTAATTTGTAAGATAAATTGTTGGAAAGTTAATAAACCATCATCAATTCCCCTCTGTCAATATAACTGACATGCTGGATGTATGCAGAAGTAAAGAATACAGGCCCACACATTTTATTTATATCTATCTTTCTTACTCCCTCGAAACTGGTATCAAAATGGGCCTCAAGAAATCAGGATGCAGTCGGGCTTGTGCTTGTTTTCATGTTGTATGCTGAGGTACAAAATTACTGCCAATCACAACAAGAGCACTGAAAGGGCTGTTTCGTAGGTATTTCATAATTTACCGTCTCTCTTGGTATTTGTTCCCGTGTCTCTGAGGATTATGTCGTTATATCTGCTTTAATCGTATTCATTTGGAGTCATAAAGACGTTTTATGGGTAAAAGATTTACTTTGCAGTCGAACTAAATCTGCTATAAAGTGTGATAACCGAAATGTTTCATTCAGTCAAGTAAAAGAATTTTTTTCTAAATCGTTGGCACAATAGTTGAACTCTGCACCACACTTTCTCGCAGTGGTTTTTAGAAAAAAACACAAATCTGCAGGAACATACAGTACGTCTCTTCCAAGAATACACAATCGCACACACACTCATATACTGTATACATGTGCACACACACACACACACACACACACACCTGCATTTCTCTGATCTCTTTTTGTCTTGTGCTCCTCTTCAGCATTCAAAGCATTCGAAACTAGCAGTCAACTCCCCGTTCAGCTGAGGCAATCGTCCTCCTATGAGGACAGCACAAGTCAAAAAATTAAACTTCACTCATCTTGCCATTAAAAACAACCTGCAGTATTTGAAGCTGTCAGGTGAAAATCCCCCATAAGCTGCCGAACACAACAGAGCAGATATAGGAGTGGAGCAGAAAGATAAAACGCGCCATCTATTCTTGCGAGCTTCTCTTTGAAATTTCCCTTCAGTGTGCCTCTGAGATGGAGGTTCTTTGCTCCCTGCAGAGCTACTCCAGCTTCTCTTCTCCCTGGAGAGATTTGCAGAGCGAGACAAACACCTTGGGTTTCTCTGCGGCTGTGTGTTCTCCAAAATTCGCTCCAGGCAACTTTAAATTAATACCTTGCACTGCCTTTCCCCTGATAATTATGTATCATCACCCATGAATGCTATAAACGGGTGATGTTTAGTGCTTGTATAATAGGGCTAAACTGCTGCAAAAAAAAACAACACCCTCATGCTGGATGTAATGAGCGCCGCATCTTTTAGCAATGTGCTGAACATCTTCACAATTACAGGGAGCTCTGCAGGTTCATAATATTTACATGCTATTACGACTCTGTGCCTTCCAGCTATGCCGCCTTTTGTTGCGAGGAAGCTATCTGTGTCCATGCAAAAATGTCAACGTCTGGGATCAGCAGAAATTTGCTGCCTGCTTAACTCTCTCCTGTCCTTTCACCAGGACAGCCTTCGTTGGCTGTAACTACAAGCAGAAGGCTGCTCTTCTCTCAATAATGGGCAGATTGACAAGCCCGTGGAGGTTTGTAACCGACAACAATCCTCCCAGGCACGCTGAACGGCGCGGGCATGTCTCTCCCGATGCTGTAGCATGCGCCCTCTGTTGCAAGGAGACTCTGCGATTAGCTGGAAATCCATTCCTGACATAATAATTGCTGTCAAATTAGAGGCAACCACCAACAATTATGATGAGTGCTGACAGGTGAAGTGCGCTCATCTCCCAAACAACGCACACACACAGTATGTTTATGGGCGAGAGAGCCAGAGAGGGAGATTTGCAATTGTTCAAGGTCTCTCGGTCAAGCAGCGCAGCTCCATCAACACACAACTGTTGTGCTGATTATAGAGCGAGAGCAGTCTTCAGTTCAGCCCTGGTGGTGGGGTAATTAGATGCTGTGTGATGAACAGGGTTTCTTGCTCCCTTGTGTGAGTGTGTCTTCTGTTAGCATACATCAGTAACTCATCTGCAGCCTCTGAGCCACGTGTGCCAGAGGTACACTTCGACCGGCTTTAACGCTCGTGTGTGGCGGCGACGGATTCCCGAGCATAAGAAATTTATGCAAAGAATCAGAGATTGAGGTGATGACATATTTATGTAGAACAGAACTTGGGATCAACCATTTTTGAAGTTTGGACATGAAACTTTGAGTACTTCTTTCTCAGCTGGTTTTCTGTAAAGATGTCAATCACCATTAGATAATTCAGTGATATTGATATTCCAGGGATTGGTGCAGAGAAACACAGTAACGAGGTGAACGTGTGAAGTCTGACACCAGAGCGGCGTCAAAGTTACATGGAGGGGAATTGGTCAACGCACAGCGGTTGAAGCTCAAAATAAGAATACGCCAATTAATCGCTTTGTCTGTAAATGTATACTGTACAGCAGCTGTGGGTTGATTTTAACAAGATTGGAGGCTCCAGCCATACCAGCAGCTCTCTGAGGCTGCCACTTAGAATAATAATAACAGATCAGATTTATGTAGCACTTTTCTTACTCAAGGAGTAACTCAAAGCGCATACAATCAACTGTCAATTATTCATTCTGGTGGTGGTAAGCTACGATTGTAGCCACAGCTACAGACTGACAGAGGCGTGGCTGCCATTCTGCCCTTCCGACCATCACCTCACACAAACCATTCACACCAGGCAAGGTGGGTGAAGTGTCTTACCCAAGGACACAACAACCATGACACAGGTTACAGGGCGGAATCGAACCCCCAACCTTCCGATCATTGACCGACCTGCTCTACCACCTGCCCTTAGAATGCAGAATGCTAACTTTAGCTTGCTAATATGATTGCATATACAAGTCAGTATCTTAGTCTAAAATGAACTATGAAAACACCACTAACTGATCAGTATTTCTCTTAGACAACAGCATCATCATCCCAGTGGACCGACGGAGTTTGGTGCATAGCAAGTCAGAGGGAACGTTTTTAGAGCTGTACCTGATTACGGAGCTATTTCATTGTTTCATATGGCTTTGGAGAGTGATATAATCCTAAACTGATCAAAACACGAAAGCCTAATAGCCTACTTGTTAACCTTATAAGATGTGCACTGAGCTTCGGTGTTAACACACGGCTCAACAGGTTTGCATGTGGTTTATTCCATCTCAAATCATCAAATTTTTAAAACTATTTCTGCTCGACCATCCCCAATTTGTCTTCAATTTTAATAGCATAAAATATAAATATGTTTAGACACATTTGTAAAATTTTAGCCTGATGTATGAAACACGTTTTGATATTTAAAATTGCTCATTAACCTGCTTTCAGCACAATTTTTCACACACTGAACTTTGAGGCCATGTTTGAACAACAATATCTTTGGAACTATCCATTCATCCATCCATTATCTATACACCGCTTAATCCTCACTAGGGTTGTGGGGGGCTGGAGTCTATCCCAGCTGACTCAGGGTGAAGGCAGGAGACACCCTGGACAGGTCACCAGTCTATCACAGGGCTACACTTAGAGACAGACAACCAAGCACACTCACATTCACACCTACGGACAATTTAGAATCACCAATTAACCTCAACATGTTTTTGGACTGTGTGGGAGGAAGCCGGAGAACCCGGAGAGAACCCACGTTGCACGGGGAGAACATGCAAACTCCACGCAGAAGGATCCCGGGTGCCCTCACTGGGACGCGAACCGGCGACCTTTCTGCAGCGAGGCAACGGTGTTAACCACCGATCCACCTTGCAGCCCCTCTTTGGAACTAGATGAAAGCTAGAAATTTTCACTGTTAATTTTTTCTCTTTTTTTTTCTCTAATAATGTCATTGATTCACATTCTGCAATATTAGACCCAAGTAATTCAGCAAGTAGACCAAAAAGTCTCTGAATATGGGCAAGTTAATATGACAACTTGTGACAAGTTGTATTTTCATCCTTTGTTTTATTTCTGTGATCATATATTTCAAAAAGCATTCTATATGGTTTGTTTTGTATTATTGTAACTACATGTGATTCAGAGATGTACTCAATAATAGGACTTTTCATGACAGCTTCAATTTGTTCACGTCATAGTTTGATCTAGTTGTCTCATATTGCAGGTTCTGAACCAATGTCCTCATGAGAAATAACAGTGAAAATGTCAGGCTTTTACTGTAAATAATCATTCAAACAGGATAAATTTAAATAAATATCTAGCATTGCCCTTGATATAGCACTCTTAAATTGCACAGATGCTATTTTACATATGTATGTATATTCTATGATTATAAAAGAAGTTTCAAGAATATCAGAGATGGTCAAACAGAAGGTCTCTGATGATTTCAGATGGAAAACCCCACATATTTACTTGCAACTCATAGAAAATCTAGTTAGGAAAAGAACTGGTGACAGTGAAGCACTTCTTACAGCTTATTTAATAGCAAACTCTGAACATAACCTTGTTGGTTGTGCAGGTTTAATTAGGGTGATATAGCTGGTTAAAAGAGAAGCTGGCTTTGGGCACAACATACCTGCTAATCTTGCTAGCACACCTCTCTTGTTAGCGGCTAGTGTAAGTAAGCTAACGTCTCCATTTCTGCATAAAGAAGAAACGAAGGAAGCTGGAGTCCTCATTATTCGTGTTTGAGTGTTTGTTTCGGTTTGGTGTATTATATTTTATCCTACTAATTCACAGGTGGACATATTTTCTTCCCTCCAAGTCCCCAACTACAGACAGAACAAAGGAGCTAGTTAGCCTGTTAGCAACCTCACAAGCTAGCTTACCAAAAAGAGCAACTCGGTCTTTTAAAAACACCAAAGGCAAAAAAGCGTCTGAAGCACCTTTTTTATGGATAACAGAGAGAAAAAAAAGACTCTCACCTGATGAGTGGGTCACTCTCTTTAGACGGTCCCAAGGAATTTCCAAAAGAATTAGTCCACTGGAGCAGAACAGAGGACACTGAAGTATTTTAACTTTGCAGGTTTGAATACAGTGCCAAGGCAAAACTTCTTCCCAGGGACTGTGCTTTCAAGTGAGGTAATTTAATCCGTCATTTCTTTATTTTTTTTTCCTCATCTTTTACAGAAGACTTTTTGAAATGTGTCACATTAAGAAAAGCACAGGTGCAAATAATATTAATTCCATGTAGCTGCTCCGGCGTCAGGGTCACGGTGCTGCACAAGCTGTTCACGTCCTTAATCACATCGGCAACACCTGCTGCTCAGCCAGGCCCAGAAGTTTCTAGAAATTTCACAATTCTCATTTCAAGGACCCCTCTGGCTGATAGCTGATGTGAATTTATTTGGTTTGAAAATTATTTTTTTTTCTCTCTCTCTCTTTAAAAAAAAAAAAAAAAAAAAAACTTATTAGAATAATTGTTTTTAGTTAAATAACCTTGATTTTGCTTTTAACAGAATTAATAATTATCCATCTTCTAAATAAATATACCTTGAAAACTTTTGTACTCTGATGCTTTTGTCCCTCATTTTTAAATTCTTCCTTTCAAATGCTGAATTATATATTATTGTAATCAATTTATTGAAAATAAAAGTTTACAAATCCCTTCACAATAAAAGCACCGGCGTAAGCTTGTTGCATAAACTGGGATTAACTTTCACCAAATTCCTTATGAAAGGCATTTTTAAAAATTGCATGGCCACGTCATGCTAGCAACACCAGATCCCTTTTTTAAAATGATTGTAAGAAAACCATAACTGCAATAAAATAAAATCACCAATCAAATCTGATAAAACTTGAACAGAAAATTTGGTGACTTTGCATCAAAATAAGGTTTAAAAAGTGTTTTCCTGACAAAATATACTTCTGCTAGGCACAGCTTCACGACTACATGCTTTGGCACAACATGACTGGTTTAGCGTTTCCTGGTTCGGCTGCTAAAAAGCAGACGATTGGCTCTTTTTGTGGGTGTGTTTTACATTCAGGATTTTCCAGCTACTACTTTTTACTTTGTGGTGTCCCTTGACCAACAACAACAAAAAAATTACCAATGCAACTGTTTGCGACATCTGTCCAAACCCAAACCAAATGATGATCCCTAGCTGGCTTCCCACCCACGAATGTTGAGAAACATTACTGACGGCAAATCAACTCAGATTTTGGAAGGTAGCTTACTGTTTTTTTTTTCCCCAATCACTTTATATTTTCTAGCTAAATATGCCAGTAAAAGTCTTGTACGTTCAACCTTTTGTCCCTCCATTTGCAAAACTTTCAAAAAAGTCCTTAAAGACGTTCGATTTCAGGTAATTTAATCGCAATTTCATGCTCCAGAAATGTGTCGGTCACTCCATCTGTATTACATAGGGCAGTTTATTGAACTTGTAAATGAGTTAGGAGTCATTATGCATGACTTTAGTTTTTCTACACTCACAAAACCATAAAAGTTTGAACATTTATAATAATAATTTGCTGCTTCAACATTACATTCAAAGCTGTAAATTGTTATAGCTACATTTTTGTTAAAAACACAATATTTACATTAATTGTAATACACAAATTTTTTATATTTGGCATACTTACATTAATCTCATCATATAATTTACAGGTTCTCAAGTACTGATTAATGTGAATATTTAATCTCAAAAATTCACAACAAATCAAAAAGTAAATTAACCATACAAAAAATGAAACATACAAACAATACTAAAGCTACCCACCCCCACCTTCCCACCAAAAAAAAACCAAACAAAAAAAAGTGTTGCACAGAATTTCATCGATGGATATTTTATGCCCGAAAAGAAAATCCTCTATTTTACAAAACAGTGTGAAATCTGCCTGCCACAGAACATTTACTTCACTGCAGCAATACAACAAGACGTGGCCGAGCCGAGCAACTGTTTATAGTGCAGTCAACTCACGTCCATCTTTTTTAATCAAACAGAAAGTAAATCTCGACTGTACAAATATTTGACAATGATTAGTTTGTAAATATTTCTCCCGCAGAATATAAGTCCTCATGCGTTTTAAGGTCACTGCTGACAGTGAAACTCTGTTCCAATTACTGTTTTGTCAAATAAAGAGTTCATCATAACAGTTCTGGTCATAACGCCGATGAGCGAATCGTGTTTGTGCTTGTCTGATCAGTAGATTAGAGATTAGAATTTTTTTTTTTTTGGGTAAAGTCACTTTAAAAACTCTTTCTTAAAAAATGTCTTTTCAACTGAGCATTTCCACGTTTCTTGATTCCAGGTCCCAGTTTAAAGGAAAAAATGAAATTATAATAATAAAAAGAAAACAACTTTACAGGACACTGTTCAGTTTCCTTTGGCACAATACTTTGCTAACCCACCCCCAAAAATCTGGTGTCATGTACATCATGCAGGAGGAATAGGGTGTGTTCGCATAAACGGCAATGGCTCCTGTCAAATTCCACCTGCCTTTGCCCGTGTTTTTGGTCCATGATTTCATAAGTAAGTGGCTGATTTTAGAGAAAGAAGGGCAGTGGAGTGGTTTGTAAAGGCGGTAATTTACCACTGAAAAGCTCTCCAGCTGTCACATTTACATGTGAAGTTAAACAGGCCTCAAAATTGCTGTTATTACTGTGTTAAAGTTTACCAAATTTGTTATATCACTGCATAAAAATGACCAAATATGGTCAGAATTGTAAAATGTGGCAAAAAAATACGAGCATCAGAGCAACTTTTAATTTAAATATCCCACATTTTTGTTAGTATAAGGTAAAAGTTTGACTTTGTCGTACCATTGCTTGCGTGGAAAACACTATGGGAACACACCCTTGTCTACTACACTTCACTGAAATGCATACTCGAGGCCTCTAGCACCTTTTTTAGCCATACAGTATACAAATATACTGAGTTGTTAAAAAAACAAAACAAAACAAAACAAAAAAAAAACGTGCAAGACTCACAGATAAAAGACTCTGTTTCCAATACTTAAGGCAAAAACAATTCTCATATATACCAATATACATATATTTGAGATTATTACATCTATCAAAACTGTGTTTTTCTAGAGTGTTCTGGTAAACATATGTTACGACTGACCGTGGTGACCTATTGTATGTACTAGAGCTAAAAGTGCGGAATGACCAAGTCAAAGTCAATGCAATGCCCTCTAGTAAATACAAAAACAAACTCTCTTTTTCTTTTCAGTTTTGTTTTGACTGCCTGTTAAGTCTATAGGCTTTTATCGGAGCGTAGGTCAGGAATGCTGAACTGATGATCACAAAAAAAGTGAGTGCCGAGTAGAAAAGTGCAAAATACGCCAGTGTGTGTGTGTGTTTTTTGTTTTTTTTTTTCCTCCGCCTCCTTCCGCAAGTAGCCAGCACCTATAGCTGGGACACCTTCCTGGGCAGAGGCCTGGGTCTGGGGACTCGAGGGTCGGCGGTTCCGTCCAGCTTCATGCTGCCTGTGCGGAGCTGGTGAGGCTTGGGCGGCAGGGCCGGCGGGTCCGTCTGCGGGGGGATGGAGAGGCTGTGGGGCAGCGGCACGGGCCTGCGGGGGTTGTTCCTCTCGTAGACGCTGTAGGGGGGCGGCGTCTTGTTCTCCCTGCGGATCGGCTCGTCCGAGCTGCTGGAGACGGAGTTGGGCAGGGTGCTGGGCGGAGGCAGCGTGTGGGGCGGGTGGTCGCCCGTGGGCAGCTCGGTGCCCGAAGCTTCCGACACGCTGCAGCGACTGAGGGAGGAGATGCCGCTGCTGTAGCTGCCGGACAGGACGGGGGAGTTGGAGACCAGGCTGGCAGACTGGCACTCGGTGGGTGAGGGGGTGAAAGGTGGCACAGTGGTCTGAGGAGAGAGAAGGAAGGACATGAAGTCATTTATGTGGAAGCTGTTACACTGTACGCAGCAGGGTTTCACAACCTGGTTTACTCTGAAAACAATACACTCCAAGAGGCTTAACTTTCTGACATGCAGCCATGTTTGAAGTGTCACGTCATTGATGGGAGAACAGAGCACAACTCTGACCAACCACAACCATCAGTGACACTGGGTGGCAACAGACCTTCAACTAGAGAGAAAATACAGTCATTTTCTGCCAAGCATTAAATCACTCATATTAATATGTTTTAAGGCAATAATGACATTTATTTTTAGCAGTTTGTAGGTTCTAGAGTGCAAAGATTTGTTGCTTTTCTTTGTCTTATGGAACAGAAATTCACCATCTTTGTTATCGATTAGAAAAAAACACATTTGAAGATGACTGCTTTTCATGATG